>NC_083446.1:27965078-28265078 GCF_020745735.1 Hemiscyllium ocellatum
CCACCTTCAATACCCGGTCTACTTGTGACTCTACGTTCAAGGCAAAATGAACCTGCACTCCAAAGTCTCTGTTTAGCAACACTCCCCAGGACCTTACCATAAAGTCCTTCCCTAATTTGCCTTTCCAAAATGCAACAGCTCACATTTGTTTAAGCTAAACTCCGTCTGCCATTCCTTGCTCCAATGGCAACATCTGATCAAGATCCTGTTGTGTTCTGAGCTAACCATTTTCGCTGTCCACTGCACCTATAATTTTGTTATTTTCTGTAAACCTACCTCATATATTCACATCCAAGTCATTTATTTCAGGACAAAATATCCATTCCTGTGGCACACTGCTTCTCACAGGCTTCCAGTCCACAAAGCAACCCTCCATCACCACCCTCTGTCTCCTACCTTCAAGCCAGTTTTGCCTCGAAAAAGCTAGTTTTCCCAGCATTCCATATTTTCCAACCTTGCTAACCAGTCTGAGTTATGGAACTTTGTTCAATGACCATGTAGACAACATCCACAGTCTGTCTTCATTAATCTTCTTATTACTTCTTCAAAAAATACTCAATCAGGTTAGAGAGATACTTTCCCACGCACAAAGCCATGCTGACTCTTTCTATTCATTCCTTGTCTTTCCAAATACATGTAAATGCTGTCCCTCAGAATCCCTTCCAGCAACCTGCCTGCCACTGACTTCAGGCTCACTGTTCTCATGTTCCTTGGCCTTTCGTTTCCATTTTTTTAAAAAAAGAATGCCCCCCCGGCTTCCAGCACTTCTCCTGTCACTAACGATAATACAAATATGTCAGGGAGGGGCCAGCAATCACTTCCAGAGCTTCCCACAAATTTTGGGAATAGACCTGACCAGGTCCCAAGGATTTATCCACCTTGATGCAATTTCAGACATCCTGTACCTCCTCCTCTGTAACATGGACACTTTTAAAGTTATCACTATTTATTTCTCCAAACTCTCTAGCTTCCATATCTTTTTCCAGTCAAAAAAAAGACATGGAATATTAGAGGTGCGGGGCAGGAGCGAATGACTTCTGGGAAGGGGACTCTATCGGTTTAAAAACCTTAGTTCAGGCGTCGCTCCCACCCACCTCCTCTTACAATAATTAGAGTCTGTAAACGAGGTAAGTTTTCAGGTTTCTCTTTTCTCTCTTCCCTTCCTTTGTATTGTTCAGTGCAGGCCAGGGATTTATCCATCTTGATGCGATTTGACCAATCAATACCACTTCCTCTGTAACATGGACACTTTTCAAGTTATCACTGTTTATCTCTCCAAACACTCTAGTTTCCATATCCTTCTCCAGTTTACAAAAAACGACATGGAATACTGGAATAGTATATCTCTCCCACCTCTTGTTGTTCCACAGATGGCCTTGTTGATCATTATGGGGTCTCATTCCCTGTCTGGTTATTCTGATCCTCCCAGTCATCCCATAGAGTGTCCCTACGAACATAGCAACCACAGAAAAGGCATAACTGTAAAGTTCTAAGAGCACTGTGAAGAGAGAGGTATGCACAGGACAAGTGGGCAACAAGTTGCCAGATGGAGTATAACTTGGGAAAATGGGATGTTGGTCATTTTGGAGGAGATAGTACAAGAACAGAGTGCTGTTTAAATGATGGAAACTATAGAAAGCTGCACCAGAAAGGGACGAGGGGTAATTATAACATAGAGCATAGAACAGTACAGCACAGTGGTCGGCACAACATCTTCAGCCCACGATGTTGTGCCGACCACTGTGTGCAGTGCAGGAAGCACAGAAAGCTAGCACACAGTTACAACAGGGCATCAGGAAAGGGAATGAAAAATTTTGTTTCGAGGGTTTTCAGTATGAGATTTTCGAGTATATCCCTCAGAGTAACGAGAGGAAGTGCTGGTGAGACCACCATATCTGGAGTAATGGGAGCAGTTTTGTCCCTTTATATAAGGAAATGTGTCACTTTATTGTAGGCATTTCAGGGAAGATTCACTGGGATGATCGCTGGTTTGGAGAAATTATCTTTTTAACTAAGGCTGAACAGGTTGGGACTCTACTCAATGGATTCTGAAGAATGAGAGGTCATTTTTTTGAAACATATGGGATTCCTAATGGGTTTGACAGGATAAGTATTGAGAGGATGTGTCTGAGGGTAAATACTGGGAGGGACTCTCGAACCAGATTCTGTGTCAGTCATGAATCAAAGTTTCTGTTTTCAAATTTTCAAGTTTAAGGCAACACAGACAGGGAACGGAATTTGAAATAGCAACTGAAGGCAAGCTACTCACTGTATTAATTACTGCAACGTCTCAACAAAGGAATGAAACTGGATGGACCACTTGGCATCTAACAAGGCATTAGGAAATACAACCACAGGATCAGCCCTCTAAACAGTGCAGCACCCTCCAGACTAGCACCTTTTTTTGCGCCAAAACGTGGCGAGCTGTCTCACAGACTGGTCAAGGAACAGCCTGACATAGTCATACTCACAGAGTCATCCCTTACAGACAATGATGAGACACCACCATCACCATCCCTAGATATCGAGAGTGTGATGGTGGAAAAGCACAACAGGTCAGGCAGCATCCGAGGAGTAGGAGAATCGACATTTTGAGCCTAAGCCCTTCATCAGTCTGACTGGCTGTGCTTTTCCAGCACCACAATCTCCGGCATCTTCAGTCTTCTCTTTCTCCTGAAATCTCTGGGTATGTCCTGTCCTACCAGCAGGAAAGACCAGGCAGAGGTAGTGGCACAGTGATGCACACACAGGAACCATTTGCCCTGGCAGTACTCAGCAATGACTTTGGACACCAGGAAGTCTCATGGCTCCTGCTGGTTACCACGTACCGTGCTCCTTCTGCTGAGGAATCAGTGCTCCTCCATGTTAAAAATATTTGGAGGAAACACTGAGGCAAAAAAAGGTGTCAAGCATACTCTGGGTACAGGATTTCAATTTCTTCCACCAAGTGTAGCTCAGCAGCAGGAATACTGACTGAGCTAGTCGGGTCCGCAAGGACGTAGCTGTTCAACTGGGTTTGCAGCAGGTGGTAAGGGAACAAGTAAGAGGGAAAAACTTACTAGATCTTATCATTACTATCTACCAGCCGCAAGTGCCTCTGTCCATAACAGTATCGGTAAGAGCGACTATCACACCGTCTTTTTGGAGAGAAAGCCTCACCTTACTGTTGAGAAAAACGTCCTTTGTGTTGATTGGTACTATCACTGTGCTAATTGGGACAGCTGTAGGAACTCAAACTGGATATCTCTGAGGCACTCTGGGACATCAACAGCAGCAGAACTGTACTCCAGCACAATCTGTAAATTCATGGGTTTGTAAATCTCGCACTCACCCATCACAATGGACAGGAAAGGACGGCATGCCAGGATCAGCACCAGACAGACCTAAAAATGAAGTACCAACCTGGTGAAGCTACCAAGCAGGACTATCTGCATAATCAAACAGCATCAGCTGTAAGCAACAGAGCTAAGTGATTCTACAACCAATGGAACAGATCCGAGCTCTGCAGTTCTGCCAAACCCAGTCGTGAATGGTTATGGACAATTAAACAACTCAGTGGTGGAAGCGTCACAGATATCCCCACCCTTACTGATGGAGGGGCCTCACACATCCTTGCAAAAGATAAGAAGACAGCATTTTTAGCCAGATGAAAAATGGGATTATCCATCTCAGCCTTCTCCAGTGGTTACTAACATCACAGACGTCAGTTTTAATCCAATTGGATTTAGTTCGAATAATATAAAGAAATGGTTAAATAGTGAAAATGCTATGGGCTCTGCCAATTTTCTGTCAGTAATACCAATAGCTTGTGCTCCAGAACTTGCCACCTACCAAGCCGTGTACAGCTCCAGCACAAGCATCTACCAACTATGTGGAACTTTGCCCAGGGAGGTTCAATACACACACAAAAAAACACAGGCAATTTCCCTCTATCAGTTCACACTCGATCATCAGTAAAATGATGGAAGATGTCATTAACAGGGCTATCAAGCACCAGCTGTTCAGCAACAACCAGCAAAGCGACGCTCATCTTAGGCTCCACCAGGGCCACTCAGGTCCTGATTGTTTTCCCGCTCTGATTCACAACCTGACAACCAACTGATTTCCAAAGGGGAGGTGAGGTTGACAGGGGAGGGTGTCTCAGCTCATGTCCTAAAACTCTCATCCATCCCTGTGTTATCTCCAGACTTAATTATCCAAACACACACCTGGCCAGCGTCCCAAATTCAACCTTTCTGTAATCTCAAGAAAATCTAAAACTCTGTCGCCCACGTGCTCACTTCTCCAAAAACATGTTCATCCATCGAAAAGCTCCTATTCATAAGCAGCAACAATTTTAAATTCTCACTCTTGATTTAATTACGGGCTGTGATCATTCCTAGCTCCCTGCACCACACATCCTTTGAGACCTCGACAAGCCATTTTCTTTGAGACTCCCAACGATTTCTTAATTCATTACTTCAACTGTGTGGCTGATTCTACAGTTGCTAAAGCACCATGGTCTGGAATTCGCAGACAAAACCTCACAGCTTTCCACCTTTCCACCTTTAAGACAACCCTCAAAACCTGCTTTTTGGCAATGCTTTTGGTCAGCTGACCTAGTATCTCCATCTCTGGCCTTCTGTAGAAAGTTTTCAATAATATTTTTGAGAAATTATAAGCCTGATAATAAAATTACAAACTGTTCCTGATTTGGACATTATCTTCAAATCATCACTGTTGCTGTAATGAGTAATCTGTAATGCCACCTACCCAACCACATTGTGGGAGCACCATCACCACACAAACCGCAGCTGTACAAGAAAGTCAAACATCACCCTCTCCACAGGCAACAGGGCTTTGGCATTAATCACTGATATCTGTGGAAGGAGAAACACAGTTGATGTTTCAGGGAGTGCAAAATGAATTACAGGGAATGAAAACGGTGCAGAATTTGATAGTTAGAAATGGAAGGAAAATACACTCACTTATTGAAAAAAAGAATTCTTGACTGTCAAGGATATTCTAGAAAACAAGTCAGATAATAGAGCAGCACATGGTCAGGGGCAGGGCCGAATTAAAAATCTCAGTCACAAAGCATCTGTAAAAGTAATAGTAAAATACTAAACAGCCCAAAAATGCGCCGATTGCTCGAGCCTGATAAAGCTAGATATCGAGGGAGTGCAGAGGTGAATCAGATTTCCTACAGTATAGAAACACACCCTTCGGGCCAACCACTCCACACCGACCCTCTGAAGGAGAGCACACCCAGATACACTTCCTTCTGACTAATGCACCCAACACTTTGGGCAATTTAACAGGGTTAATTCACTTGACCTGCTAATCTTTGGATTGTGGCAGGAAACGGAACACACCCACGTTCAAACTCTACACAGATAGTTACCCGAGCCTGGAATTGAACCTTGGACCCTAGTGCTGTAAGGCAGCAGTGCTAATCACTGAGCCACCGTGCCGCCCCAGAGGTGTCATGATCCCACAGTCATAGAGATGTATTGCACCGACACAGACCCTTTGGTCCAACTCATCCATACCAACCAGATATCCTAACCTAATCTATTCCCATTTGCCAGCACTTTACCCATATCCCTGTAAATGCTTCCTAATCATGTCATATATCTATTTAGAGGCTTTTAACATGTTTTAATTGTAACAGCCTGCACCACTTCATCTGGAAGCTCATTCCACCCACTGCATGAAAGCGTTTCCCTTTAGGTCACTTTGAAATATTCCCCGTTCACACTAAAAGCAATGCCATCTTTTTCTGGAAACCACCACTCCAGGCAAAACACCTTGTCCATTTTCCGTATCCATGTCCCTCATGATTTTATAAATCTCCATAAGATCACCTCTCAAAATGGCATTGGAGGGAAAACAGCCCGAGCTTTTTATGCCTCGTCCTGTAGCTCAAATCCTCCAAGCCCAGCAACATCCTTCTAAATATTTTCCGAAATTTTTCAAGTTTCACAGCACTCTTCTGATAGGAGGCAGGCCAGAATTGCACATAATATTCCAAAAGTGGTCTAAACGATGTCCTGTACAACAACATGACCTCCCACATCGTTTATTCAATGCTCTAACCAATAAAGGAAAATATACTGAACAACTTCTTCACTATCCTATCTACCTGTAACTTGACTTGCAAGGAACTATGAACCTGCACTCCAAGGTTTTTTTGTTGTTCTGCAAGATGCTACAGGGCCTTGCCTTTCAGTGTATAAGTCCTGCCCTGATTTGCCTTTCCAAAATGCACCACGTCACATTTATCGAAATTAAACCCCATCTGATCAATATCCCATTGCACACTGAGATAACCTTCACTGTCCACCATACCGCCAATTTTGTGTGACCTGAAAATTCAATTGTCATCCCTCCTATGTTGACATCCAAATCATTTAACTGAATGACGAAACAAATCCAGAAATAAGCATCCATTTTTCTGTGTTTGAATATACTCTGAGTAAATCCTGCCCTATGACTCTGGACGAGAGAAAGGCTGCACATGCGCCTGGCTGCACCTTGCTCCCTACAAAGCTGGCAGCTGCGCACGTGACAAGAGAATCCCCCGAATAAAGATGGCGGCGCTCACTCAGGCCTGCATCCGTGCTGAGGCAATTCCCCGTTTCCTGCAAACACGGGACTGAGACGTTCAAATTTGTGTTTTCCGATGTGCACAACATCGCTGCACAGAGCAACAGTTTTTCTCCCGTTTCCCTCTGTTTATTTCTTTTCTTACCCGATCCTTTCGCCAATTTTCACTCCTCGCCACAACATCTGAGATCTTTAGCAGGTTGTATCATACTCTTCTTTGAAACGAAATGGTGCCTCATGGAATTAAAGCAGGAGTAGGGCATTCATCCCCTTCAGCTTGTTCCCCCCATTCTATCTGATCATGGCTGGGCCAACCCAGGCCTCAACACCTCTCTTATGCTTGATCCACATTGCCCTAAACTGCTCAATATTTCAAAGCGAGTTGGATAGAGCTCTCAGTGATAGTGGAATCAAGGGTTATGGAGATAATGCAGGAACAGGATACTGATCAAGAATGATCAGCCATGATCATATTGAATGGTAGTGCAGGCTCGAAGGGCAGAATGGCCTACCCCTGCACCTATTGTCTATTGTCCATAACTTCCCGAGCATTCATTTCAGTGACTCGATGCAGTGCGGGAGGGTGATCACGTGGTTTAGTCTAGTTACGCCCCTTGTTCAATTTGATTGGTTGGAGTACCAACCGCCACGCCAGGTGCTCCAGCTCCGCCCACCGTCCTTTCATTGGACCGGTGCTAACATCAACCACTGGGCATCACTTTGTTGGCTTGAGCATGCGCAGTGCGCCCTGCTTTTGCTGATAGTCATCGTTCCAATAGTGAGGAACAATGGTAAAAATCACACAGCACCATAGCACAACCACCTGGGGAAGAAAGGAGCAAAGCCAGTGCTTCCAAATAAAACTATTAGATTAGAACATGATGATTTGTAAGTTTGGGTGTTGGCATGTCCTGAATCAACAAACACGAGGTTAATGGGTGAAACGGGCTTGGAATGTAGGTGCGGTCAGTGGAGCTTTTGAATGTGTTGAAGTTTATGAAAGTTCAGTTTTAGAGTACATTGAAATAGTCATGTCTAGAAGTAAATAAAAAAAGTAAACAGCTGAGGGTGCAATGTTGGGTAAAGTGATGGGAGAGTTTACTGAAGGTAAAAATTCCCTTTGTGTGAGCTCTGCAGTAGATTTTCTTTATTCATGGAGGGAATTGCCTCCCTACTCATGACTGCTTAGCTGTGATTGATGAATCAATGCCATCCGAATCAGTACATAAACATCCCATTTTCGCTCCTTTTCAAGGCATCTGAGATCTTTAGCATATTGTATCACACTCTTCTTTGGAGACAAAAAAATCATGAAATGGAGTCTCAACGAATCAAGCAGGAGTAGGGCATTCATCCCCTTTAGCTTGTTCCCCCATTCTATCAGATCATGGCTGGGTTAACCCAGTCCTCAACACCTCTTTTATGCTTGATCCACATAGCCCTCAACTGCTCAATATTTCAAAGTCTATCTGCTCTATTTTAAAATACTTTGAGATAGAATCATAGATTCCCTGCTGTGTGGAAACAGGCCATTCGGCCCAACAAGCCACATTGACCCTCCGAAGAGTAAGAGCTGAAAATGTGTTGCTGGAAAAGCACAGCAGGTCAGGCAGCATCCAAGAAACAGGAGATTCGACGTTAAGGGCATTAGTCCTTCTTCAGGAATGAGCTCTGAAAAATCTAGCCACTCATTGAGAGAGAAAATTCTTTATATATTTTAAAAATGAATTTTCCCGTATGTAATGTCCCCTGGTTTGAGACGTCCCTGCTGCTATAACATCTCGTCAACATCTAGCCTATCAAGCTCCTCACAATCTTGTTTCCATAAAATCACTCCTTATTTCTCGAGATTCTATTGAATAATGATCTAATCTGTTTAGCTATTCATGATAGGTTAACCATTTTTTCCTCGAAGCAGCTAAGTGAATCTTTTTTGAATGGTCCCCAGTACTGGTTTATCCTTCATTCAATATGGGAGCTAACATTGTTTCCAGTTCTCCAAGTGAGATCGAAGTAACAGCCAGTGTGGTTAACCAATCCTCAGTTCATGCAAGTACGTTACCCCCGGTACAGTGAGCGCCTATATTGTGCAATTACCTTTTATATAGCACATTATCATTTGCATTTTTAAAATCCAAATACAGAACACAATTGGATTGCCCTTTATCAGCCCTGCTTGTTATATCCTCAATGAACTGTCGCAAAATTTTCAAATATAGTTTCTCTTTCACAAAACCCAGTCCACCATGTTTAATGATAAGCTTTTCTAAATGTCCTGCTATTTCTTACTTTAGATTCGACTCTACCATATTACCAAAACAGATATAAAACGAACCAGTCTATAATTTCCTGATTTCTGTCTCTCTTCCCTTCTTGAACAGGTGCATCAATCCACTGGATGCTCCTTGTATCCGCTGATTGTGCAATATTACAATCGATGCCTTGAATATCTCTGCAGTCAGATGCCTTAAAAATGTTTGATCCAGGACATTAGGTCCTTTCTGACTTTAGTCCTATAAATTGGTCAATACTTTGTCCCATGTGACAAAGACTGTTATAAAATTTTTCTTCCCATCATTGACTTGCTTATTTGCTACATTTGGGATGATAACGGTATCCTCCTTCGTGAAGACCAATGTAAAGTATCGATTTAAATTATCAGCTGTCTCCCTGTACCCATTATCAATTCCTGCGTCAGAACGTCCGAGTGTTCGATGCTGACTTTAGGTACTCAATTTTATATACGTGTACAACTCTTGCAATTCATTTTTGTTTCTTGTCAATTTAATTATATGATCAGTTTTCTTCCTTTTTAGTCATCCACTGCTATGTCATTCTTTTCCTTGTGGGTACTGCCCTTGACTGCCTTTGTTACCCACGTGTGGTGCTCCTTCTTGCCTCAATTTAACTTTTGCTAAGCATTATGTAAAAAACCCTATCATATTTCAGTGAGCGAGCATGTGATTTTTTTTTAACATTGGATGTTCTCATGGGGTTTTGCTGTTTCAAAGAAGAGCGGAGATCATCTGGAAAGGAGGTGGCAGCTGATTCACTGTTAATTTCCAAAATCACATCTGATTGAACGTGTGATGGTCTTGATGGCCTCCATTTCTTCACTAGGACATAATCTGTTAAGTAATAACAGACAAGAATGCTTTCTGTCTTGCTTGCTAAATGCAATTTGATATAACTGTTTTAATTCCTCATTTTTCTGCTGCAAATCAATCAACTTAGTAGAGCTAAAATACTTGCATGTTTTCCTACTTGTTCCTTCTCTGTTCTACTTACCGGATCAAAATAAGAGTCGTAAAACCTTATATCAGCTTCCTTTTGATCCCTCCTGCTTCAACCTGAACATTGTGATCTGTGATCACACTCTCCGGGAAAATTCTGGGACAAACATTCTCCAGGTCTTCGGTGGCCTGCATTTCCATTGGTTTTTCAACTAGAGTAGGCAGCACACGTACCAGTGAATCAGCTATATCATTTGCAAGGACAATCTGTATTCCTGGAGCAGAGAGTTTGGGGTCCAGTACTCCTATCACACATTATCCACTGTTCTCCCTTTACATAACTGAGCACTTTTTATCTCACCATGAATTCTTGATACCAGCACATTTTCTGAAAATAGTCTCTCAGGCGTGCCTATCTTCTTATCCCTCAGTATTGCAGACTGAGAAGATCCTGTCTCCTTTAATATTAGAACCGCCCTACCTATGACTCCTGGTCTATATGAATAAATGTTACCCTTGTATGTATATTTTAAGCATATTTGGCACGTATTCCTTGGTCATATTCTGATTATCTTGCACACTCTGAGGCACTTGTCCAACTTCCCTTCTGCTTTTTGTTACTGGTCTAACAAATCTTCCAGCAGTTGTCTGGTTTTCCTACATCTGGCTGTCCTAGCCCACCATCACTGTGATTTTGTGTGGCCCATTTTATTGCAATGAAAACACCAGTGGCATTTAGCAAGAAAGAGACTGAATGCATTCCTATCTGTTGCTAACTTAACAAATGATGTCTTAATGAGGAAATGGAGGCCATCACTTCTTTGTCCCTCTCAATGCCTTCTTTTTTTTAACCTGAGGTAAATTAGCCTTATTGTCTTCACTGAGATATACATTTTCCTTTCCATGTGAGGATATCTCTGTGCCCCAATTTCTATCCCTCATGGACTGAAATAGATTCTGGAAACCAAACTGAGTTAATGGACCAGCTAATAATCATCAGCCACTTTAGGTGATAACTTTGCTGTTTTAACTCTCTTTTTTATCCACTTGAGGTCGCACTACTTCAGGCAGTGAATTTTTGAATTTCTCTAAAATACTTACTGCTCGAAGTGCAACGTCGGA
The DNA here is from genome assembly GCF_020745735.1 of Hemiscyllium ocellatum. Classification (NCBI taxonomy): domain Eukaryota; kingdom Metazoa; phylum Chordata; class Chondrichthyes; order Orectolobiformes; family Hemiscylliidae; genus Hemiscyllium; species Hemiscyllium ocellatum. The sequence goes on from NC_083446.1 coordinate 27,976,022, forward strand.
TTGTGTGATTTTTCAAGTCCTTATTCATCTATCAAACTTACTCTGTTTGATTCTTTCAAACTCAATGTAGTTTTGACGAACATTCCTCATTAGATTCCAGGAACCTGTCTATCGCCTTCTGGTACAAGCTCATATGCAGTTAAAATGGCTTTTTTTTCACCTCCTCATAGTGCCCAGATACCTCTTCTGATAGGGATGCGAATGCCTCACTAGCCCTACCAACAGGTTTCGTTTGGATTAATGAAACCCACATTGACTCTGGCTATTGTATTTGTCTAGTCACTTTTTCGAATGAGCTGAAAAAGACTTCCATATCCTTCTCATCCAACTTAGGCAATGCTTGACCAAGGATAGGCTTCTGACTACCAGGGGTTTGCTCATACTCACTCGCTTCCTTACTAACCCTACCCTCAGCCTTTATCTCCAGCCTTTTACCTGACTTTCCATTTTAAAGTGTCAGTTTTTGCTGTTCAAAAACTCTCTCTTTCTTTCTCCTCTGCTGCTCTCTCTTTTTCCATCTCTTCTGCTGCTCTTTTCCCCTCTCTTCTGCTTTCAAGCGTAATTCTAACTGTTTCATTTCTGCTGCCCTTTCCTTATATCTTCCAGCTAACTCAAGCTGGCTCATTTGCAATTGAATTCTTGCCAGCTCTGTAGATTCTGATGGGTTCTCCAGCAAGTTTAATTGACGAGCTACTGCTGTAAGTATTTCTCCTTTCCTCACTGAAGCAGGCAGGTTCAATTCCAGCTTCTCTGCTAATTCCTGCAGCTTGGTCTTATTCACTTTTTTCAAACCTTCAAATGTCATTGCATCCACATCCAGAAAACTTTTGGCGACTGAAGCAGCCATTATTATCCCAAGCTTTGTCTGCCCAACAAACCCAATACCCGAAATAAATACATGAGCACCTCACACTCGTTGTTTGAACTCCCACAAAGAGCTCCCAGTTTGTTATGGACTCGGCTAGACCACTCAAAGCATTCTTAAATAGGCCGCCCAGAGCATAACATTGCAACTTGTTTCGATAACTGCACAATGAAAATTATCCGGAGTAAGTTAGCGAAGTTGACTAATAGATTTCAAAAAAGACAAAAACTGTATTCAAAAAGACGAAAAATGTATTCAAAAAGACAAAACCCGTGTTCAAAAAATTACTCATTGAAACACAATGAACAGAATAAGTAACTCTACAGAACTTAACCTGTGCGGATAGACTTAATTATGTTGTTCCAAATATACACAACAGTCCCAATAAGCAAACTCCATTAAAAGACCAGTATAAATCGAGGGCATGCTTTCAGGTTAAAATTGAAAGGCAGAAGTCTCATCTGTTTACATATAAACAAAAAGCAACTGAAAATCCTTTTGATCTCTGTACCAAACGAGACTGATCAGAGTCAGGCGCCGTATTATTGTCCCTCTGATAAACATCAAAGACAGGGTCAACTTGAGCCAAGCAACAGCTTTTAAAGAAAAAAGGGACCAGCTTTGTGACAGAAACGATCGGCTTGTGTTCTGTACGGGGGCCAGTAGCTGGTGGAAATGGCGAACTCTATCAGAATTCGACTGCTGACAGATTTGTGAAAAACATAATGTTCAGTGCAGGCTTACACCCCAACTGCACATTGTGATGATGAGAGTTCATTCAGAACCTGGAGATCTCTCTCAACCAACATGAGGGGTGGTGGTGGGGCGGGGGGAGGGTGTCCACAGAGCTATTAAATTATCATAGACTCACAGGGTCCTACAGCACGGAGACAGGCCTTGAGCCCAAACTGGTTCTTTGCTGACCAAAATATACATCCATGCTCAGCCCATTTCCCTGCACTTGGCCCATATAGTTCTCAATGTTGTCTGTCTATATATTTGTCCAAATGTGAATACGTGTATTGCAGAAAACGCATTATAGTTCACGCTATCAGCGTTTTGTTTTGGAAATAATGTGTTAGTCCATAGCAGTCAAGTTTTAATGCAATACGTTTTTATTCTTTTGTAGCGTTACAGATTAAAAACTAATTTCCTTCACGTTCATGGTACTATCACTGCAGGGATTAATCTGGCGAAACTCTTTTACTCTGACTCTGTGTAGCAAGGAAATCATTCATTATAAAGGAGAGAAAATCTGTTCACAGTGTCCCACATGCTATCTCAAGAACACTCTACAAATGCAAGAAGGTGGCTTCACTATTACACTTTAATAATTTTGCAATGAACTTACTATCAGTGACTCATGACCGAGGACATCCAGCTCATTTTCACCAGAATCACTTCCCATTATCTCGCCTGTGCATAAATACAAAATGAAAAAGATGGTATGTTTTGCCAAATCATTTCTTTGCCTTATGAAGCAAAGCCACTCCAACAGCATCATCACTGTTGCCATTGGAGATGGTTGGAGATGCTGAGGAGGCAATGGCCTAGCTGTATACTCTGGAATATTAATTCAGGGACCCAGATAATGACCCAGACCCCGGATTGGAATTTCATCTCAGCAAAAGTTGGAACTTGAATTCAATAAAATATCAGGTATTAAGAATCAAATAAATCAATGAAACCATTGTCGATTGTCCTACCTGGCACCCCCATGCCCTTCAGGGAAGGAAATCCAATGTCTTCACCTGATGGAGCTTACGTGTGGCACCAGACCCACATTAATGTGGGTAACGCTCAGCTGCAGTTTGAAATGGCCAAGCCAGCCACTCAGTTATATCAGTCACTATAAAGTCTCAAAGAAATGAAACCGGACAGAACTAAGCACTGGCTACTTACTGCCCACGCACTGCACTCGTCAGCAAGGCAGCTCACAAACACGTTCTCAAGGACAATGGGGAAAGGGAATTAAATATCGGCTCAGCATCCCATTAATGAATAAATGGATATGTTTACACTCAGGGAAGAGAGACAAAGCGACATATCTCACTTTAAACAGTGAGTAGATGTGTACCTTACATGGTCACAGTTTTCAGTAATATGGTAACAGGAGAAAAATAAATATGGTTTATCTCGATTGTTTTCCATCCCAACTGATCATCAAAAATCCGTTTGTTTGTTTCTTTCCCTCTATCTCTCCCTTTCTCTATGTCGTCTGCTCAGTCCTCCCCTTTACAACAGATGTCCCTGTCACCAACATCAATCACACTGTTTCCCAGCGGCGTTCAGTTCTGATGTCTGGTCATTGGACTCAAAATGCCAATTCTTTTTTTCTCTCGATCTGAGGCTGCCAAATCTGCTCAGTTTCTCTGGCACTTTCTCGTTCTTTTTGATTCTGATCTCTTGCATCATTTTTTTGTAATATTTAATCTTAATTTTTATTATTACATGGGATGTCTACATCGCTGGCAGGGGCAGTATTTGTTGACCCTTTACTGTGAGCTCATTCCTGACGGTAGTACAGAGCCAGCACATTACTGTTGGTCAGATGCCAGTCTTAAGCCAGATCAGGTAGTAATGCTAGATTTCTGTTCCAAACGACATCACTGAAATAGATTAACTTATAGACTAAATGCTGGTGATGCCATGGTTATAATTATTGAAACTTTATTTTATTTCCAATTCCTGTCATTTGAATTTATGTTCTGACATAATTTGTGGTAGGATGTGAAACAGTGCCTTTATCTGTAATAACATGTGCCTCTGAATTACATTTCTTGTAACAGTATTACACTGACACTGCGTCCCTATCATGAGGTTACTTTAGAGACCAGAATAAGGTAGTGATCGAAATATTTGCAACTGAAGTCATGCTTCAAGAAGACCTGTGAAAATAAAGGCATGAATAATGGTTTATTATTCGTCAGCATTGATGCCAAGATGGTGATTGGGAATATTATCGAGCTCATAGTGGATAGGTTTGATGATGGACAGAATACGGAGACATAAATGAATTTCGGATAAAAATGTTCTTTGGGATTGTGAACAAACTTGCTGTCAGGTGTTTGGGAGGACGAAAGTGTGGACGGTTCTGAAATTTGTGGATAATGAATGGAAATTGCGTTTGGAACTAAAGACAACATTTTCCGTCTTTGCCAAATATAGGTAACAGAAATAGCAAGGAGGTTTGCCATGGTTTATGGGATTAGTAAATGGATAGAGATGGAAGTACTTACTATGAACGCCAACAATAGCGAGCATGGGATGGTAACCTGTCTGAATAATCATCAGTACACCTTATATCCGATCTGATAATGTTGATCAATATCAGGAAAGATAGAAAATACCCAAGGACAAAATCCTGTCCATTGTTGCAGTATTCCAGTCTAATATTAGCAGATTCTGATCCATTAATGGAACAATCCAGACTATTCTCAGATGTATACCTCTCCTTTTCCTGTCTCTGCAGCTGCTGATCCCATTTAGTGGCGGAGGTGATGCATCTGCTGACACAATGGCATAAAGCATTGCAAGAATCCCCTTACTAATGGGAGAGGGAAACCATCCAGTGACATAATTAAGATCCATGGAGACGGACATCAATCATAGTCACTGAACAAACAGGCGTTGTTCATTTGCAATACTGTAACCGCCTGAACCTCCACCACCACCCCTCTCAAAAACCAAAATCCAGATGTTGTTACCGTGCTGATCGCTCCTCGATTAGAACAGGCACCAGCCTATATATTTACCATGGCTACATTGACACTCCATTACACAGGAAATGTGTATTTGACTGGGCATTCCTTTCATTGACCTAATGAGGCAATTTTGCATCTTCAGCATTCAATATGCTTCAGCACCTTTTTTTAAAAAATGAACTCACAAACACATTAACACACTTTATTGGCTTCAAAGTAGAAAGACCTAAATTCTTTGTATTCAGTCCAAAGCCAAATGTGGCATATGTTGTCACAAAGTCGATCCTTCCACAAAGTTATATAATTCTTGAATTTCCTTCGTCATGGAGGTTCCAAATGACCCAAGATTCCAATATAAATGGGTTTTGAAAGGTTTATTTGGGGTTCTTTTGTTTATACCTAACTGTTGATGCCTCACGCTGAACGCGTTGAAGTCTTTAAATAAAAACATGTATAATCAAGAGGACGTGGCCAGCTCTCTAGCTGGGCAGACAGATTCACTTTGGGGGTTAGCTGAGTTAGGGTCACTATTGGAATTGGACGCTCTCCCCCTCCTTCTTTTCCAACCTCATCACCTGTAAGCTTTTTGTATCAAATTTACTTTTTGATGTAAAACATTTGTTTTTTGGAATTCTTGCAAGTATTTTGGAACAACATCCTGAAGTCAGGATAGCCTCTTGGTTGGATAATGCAAGTGCCTTGGACAATCTACTTTCAATTTCATGTGCTTCATGCCGTAATTTGGTAAATAAAGTCTGTTTGTTTAAAACTCGGCAGTCTGACCAACTAATTCACTCCGGGAATATCCACTATATACTAACCTTCCACAAATATCAAAGTTACGTTTAGACTACCTGCTTAAAAATGTTTTGAAGGGTCGGACCTGGTCCATAACAGATTGCTGGTGGTGGTGGTGGTGGGGTTGGGGGGCGGGGGCGGTGGCGGGTCTTCGCTGAATTTACACAGCGACTGGTAGGTTTTAGAGTCTCGTTTCTCGTGCGTTGATATTGTGAGTAATTAGAGCTTCAGAAAACAGTAGCTCTTGCAGTCACAAAGGGAGTTTTGGAGATGGGAGAATCGATCTTGGGAGTTTTACAAAATGCACATAAATCCAAGCTGCGGGAATTAGTAGACAAGCTGGAGTTGAAGCTACCTCCAAATGTGAGGAAAGGTGAGATGATTGCAACAGTAGCTCAGCATTTCAATTTGCTGGAATCTCCACTGGCGTCTGTAGAAATGGCTAAACTTCAATCGCAAATAATGCAGCTTGATATCGAAGAAGAAATGAAGCAGTTTGCGTTACGACTAAAATTAAAAGAGAAACAAAGAAAATGAATTGGTTTAATCCAGAAAAGAGAAAAAAAAGAATGGTTTTAGCAGGAGAGAAACAAAAAGAGAGAGCGTTTGAGCTTCGGAGATGGGCACTGATAGTGAAAAGTTAGCTGAAAACGATGGTGATGAAGACTGAAGATAAGTTTATTTTGCAAGAGCGTGAGGATGAGCAAACCCATGGTAGTCAAAAGCCGGGTGAGATACCTTTTAAATATATTCACGCCTTGTCTAAATTTGATGAGTAGGATATGGAAATCTTTTTCATTTCATTTGGAAACGTGGCCAAACAATTGCAGTGGCCAGTTGCCATGTGGGTTTTGTTGATCCAAACGCAACTTGTAGATAGAGCTAATGAGGTATCCGCAACAATATCAGAGAATGGATCTGGGTAGTATGAGGAGGTGAAGAAAGTGCATATGAGCTTGTGCCAGAAGCTTATAGACAACATTTCAGGAATCTTAGGAGTAACCCTGGTCAAACCTATATTGAGTTTGAAAGGGTCAAAGAAAGCATTTTTGATAAATGGTTGAGAATTTTAAAAATCGAGCAAACCTGTGATGCACTTAGAGAGATAATTATTTTGAGGAATTCAATGATTTATTGCCTGAAGTAGTGCAAACTCTTGTGGAAGAGCAGAGATTTAAAACAGCAAGGTTAACAGCTGAAGAGCATGATGATAATGAATTGTTTCATAAAACACATTTTGGCTTCCAGAATCAATTTCAGTCCACGAGGGATAGGAATTGGGGCAAAGAGATATCCTCACATGGAAAGGATATGTAGATCTCAGTGATGATCAGAAGGATAACTTACCACAGGGTAAAAAGGAAACGCTTGAAGGGGACAAAGAAGCTAAAAAGTTCCGGTGTTTTCGTTGCAATAAATTAGGTCACAGGAAATCACTGTGTTGGTGGGATATGGAAAAAAAAGCAGATGTCAGAAAACAGAATAAGCCTGGAAGTTTTATTGGAGCGGTGACAGAAAGCACAGAGGAGGCTAGAAAGCATCATCAGAGAGTACAAGCTGATCGGAGGCTGGTTCAGGAGGAAGTACCAGATCTGCGTATAAAACATACATGCAAAGGGAAAGTGTATTCACAAAGGTCAGGAGTAGTGGATAAAGAGCAAATAATATTAGGGGACACAGGATGCTCTCAGTCTGTGATGCTTAAAGATGGGAAGGCATGTATTCCTGAAGGACTATTTCCAGAAAAGGTACTGATGAAGTGAATTCATGTGAGACAAAACTCACACAATTATGTAAAGCGGGAATTGAATGTACAGTTAAGTGTGGATATGTTGTGGTAGGAGTATTGGACAAATTTTCAGCTCCAAGAATACAACTTGTCCTTGCAAAGTATATAGCTGATTCATCGGTAGAAATGCTGCCTGCTATGGTTGAAAAGCCAGTGGAGACAGAGGCATGATGGGAGGCACAGTGGCACAGTGATTAGCACTGCTGCCTCACAGCACCAGAGACCCGGGTTCAATTCCCGATTTAGGCAACTGACTGTGTGGAGTTTGCACATTCTCCAGGGTCTGCGTGGGTTTCCTCCCACAGTCACAAAGTCACAGGGGAATTGGCCATGCTAAATTGCCTGGAGTGTTAGGTCAGGGGTAAACGGAGGGGTATGGGTGGGTTGCTCTTCGGCTGGTCAGTGTGGACTTGTTGGGCCGAGGGGCCTGTTTCCACACTGTAAGAAAGCTAAATCTAATCAACTGAAGCAATGCAGGAGCCTTATCCTGGAATCTTTCCTGATTGTGGGGCAACAATGTCACAAACCGAAACAGGAGAGATCAAAAATGTAAAAATAAGGAAGCAAAGTGGCATTGTCAGGAACATCATTCCATCAGGTAGTTGAGACAAAACAGGGGTAAATAACTGATTATGGAAATATGTTTAGTTCAGCTGAACTAATTGAGTTACAACATAAAAATGAATATTTAAAGCAGTTAGCTCCCATGGAATCCAGGGAAAGTTAACCATTAGGATGCAAAAATTGCCTTGAAGGTAACAGATTATTTTCCAGATTTGAGGCCTGTGGCCAGTGGTGCGCTGAAATAATCAGTGTTGAGCTCGTTGCTTTTCATCATGGACAGTGATGAAGATTATCTTAGAATACAACAGCAACATGAAAGCGAATATAATCACACATTTAAAATATATCTGGATAGACATATAAATAAGAATGGTTCAGAGGTATATTTGCAAAAGCTCGCAAATGAGATTAGATCAGATTAGAATGACTGGTCGGCGCAGATAATTTGGACAAAATTGTCTGTTTCCGCGCTGTTATACCCTCTTATTAGATCAGAGGAATGAGGAAAAGTTCCAAAAGGCCTTTAGAGTGGAGATTCTTTCACCAAATGTTTGTGGTGCTTCTGTGTTTACTTTTATTCAAAGATGTTAACTAGTTAAATATTTGACAGTGAAGTGCGTCATGGATAATGAGATAAAGACAGGACGGTGGATCTGAGACCCCAACCTGATCAACCACAATCTTAGTGCCTGGTGGATAAGTCTCACAGTGTCCAATGAGCCATTCCTGCTCCTCAGTCCCAAGTTTCTGTGTTTAGATTAGATTACTTACAGTGTGGATACAGGCCCTTTGGCCCAACAAGTCCACACCGACCCGCCGAAGCGCAACCCACCCATACCCCTACATTACCCCTTTACCTAACACTACGGGCAATTTAGCATGGCCAATTCACCTGACCCGCACATCTTTGGACTGTGGGAGGAAACCGGAGCACCCAGAGGAAACCCACGCAGACATGGGGAGAACGTGCAAACTCCACACAGTCAGTCGCCTGAGTCGGGAATTGAACCCGGGTCTCAGGCGCTGTGAGGCAGCAGTGCTAACCACTGTACCACCGTGTTCCTTTCAGCTTCTCCAACCTGATAGACAGAAGCATTTGGAGGCTACTTACTGTTGTCACCTCGTGCACAGAAACAGAGGAGACCAATCTGTGCTTCAATACTTTCCCACACGGTTTGGGTGGTTTGGAAAATGTACCTGGAAAACCAAGGCTGGGTATGAAAGAGGCCCCTCATCTCTTTTTCCAGAGCTTCCCCATTCTGCTAATGTTCCATTTCTTGGTCACGTGATCGACCAAATTCCATTTAAACACATCTCGGGTACCTCACCCAGAAATGGCTCAGAAAATCCTCTGGACTCGCTGACTATAACACTCAATATTAGAACTTGCAGGAAAACAACACCCACGAACTTTCCAATAATAGAATGTGAGAACATAGAAACAGAAGCAAGTCCTTCGCAAATCATTATGAACACCAGCTAGCCACAAAAAGACACGACCCAGTCTCCCTCATAGCCCTATACACGGATGAAAAATATCACCATTTCGACTGGGACAACACATCTATCCTGGGACAGGCTAAGCAAAGACATGCCAGAGAATTCCTAGAGGCCTGGCTCTCCAACCACAACGCCATAAACAAGCACATAGATCTAGATGCCATCTATCAACCCCTCAGAAAACGTACAGGAAATGACATCACCACAAACCCCAGGAACACCATCCAGGAGAAAAATGTAAATAGAAAACAGGAGACAACAGTTTCGTTTCATTTGGAGGTCGCCACTGATGATGTTACCTGGTCAGGTAATGAAACATCTGAATATCAAACCTACAGCTCAGCGAGCAAACCTGCACCCCATATGACATTGTACATTGTTCATTAGTTGCCCATCCAGTGATTTAACAAAGGTCTTGCTGAAAAACCATGTGAATGACCACTTAAAAAACGTCGGTAAAATTCGTTCGGTACGAGTTCCCTCTGATATCTTCATGCCAATGCTCCTGATCAAATATTGCCTCTCTAAATGAAGATCAATTTTCTCCTTCCCTATTTTCCCCAGTAGTTTCCTTGACACTCACCTGTTACTCACGGATCTACAGTTCCCTGGTCTACCTCCACCCGCACTCCTGTAAAGGCTCCAGTCCTCTAGCACCTTCCATGTGACAGGATCCTAATTAAACATTTGAGTCAGTGCCTTTCCTTCCTTTTCTCCATCAGCAGTCTGTGAAACAACTCATCCAGACCTGAGGACTTGTCCAATTTTATACCAGCCAAAACCATCAATCCCTGCTCGCATCTTATATCAATCTGTTTAAGAACCTCCCAGTAGATCTTCTTGAACTATGTATCTGCCTCCTCATTCTCCCAAGTAAAACAGATGGGTAGCTCTCATGTCACAATCTATCAATGTTTTCAGCTTTGCACAAAGATTGCCCTCTTGGTTTCTAATAGGCCCTGCTCGTTCCCTGGTTATTCTGTTCTGCTTGATGTTCTTGTGAAATATCTTGAAATCCTCGCTAATCTTGCTCACACTTTTCAATGCTGCTATGTTCGTCACTCCCCTCTGATGGATATTTTTAAAGTTTCATTTCGATCACCTCTTTTTCTCTGAAACTCTACAGCACACAGGCGGAGTTCCCTCTTGGAGAATCTTGCCATCCGAGGGATTAATTTGGAAAATGGTCATTCAGTATATGAGATCAGTGTGATTTACTTGGATCAGAAAATTAAAGCTGTACTCAATACTCCAGGTACAGACTTATCAACATTCTGTTACTGGTGCAGAACATTTTTACTCCTAGTCGGTGCAAATTACTTCAGAAGCTGGAATCTGAACTGAAACCAACACATGCTGGAGGTCAGAGTGAATCAGACATCATCCATGGAGAGAGAGAGCACAGAACCCGTCATTGTCTATATTCTGATTCTCTTCAAACAAAGGCAAACTTAACTTTTACCTTCCCCCATTTGCGTATGTCCCTCCTAATACAATTTTCTTTATTATATTAGGGATAACTTACTATATGAATTATTTAAAAATCCTCCTGATATCCAACTAAACCACATCCACTGGTTCTCCATTGTTTATATCGACAAGAGATGTCTTCAGGCAAAAGATTGGTCAATGTTGTCTTCCCTTTCAGAAATCTAGCATCTTTTTCTCGACTTTGCTATTACTGTCCAAGTGTCCAATATCACATTCTTTATAATAAATTCCGTCAGACTCCCCACTGTGAAATATAAGTTAACTGGTCTGTAGTTCACCATTCTCCCTCTTCTTCACTTTGTAAATCCTTAGTATGCATTTATAACTTACCAAATTGAATATGGAAAAATAGAATGATTCCTAATGCAATGCAATTATTATCTCAATTTCTGCTTTCTCTGAAATTCTGTCAGACTTATCAATACAGTTATGTTTTCATATGCTACCTCGTCACTGATTTTAGTCTTTAGTTACACATGTCCCATGGTCACCTGATATTTCTGGGAGATATTCTGGACCCTCATCCGTGAAGACAGATATAAAATAATTGCTTAGTTTCCCTATCATTTTCTGTTCTCGCAATAAATTATTCTGTCCACATATTCACTGTTCCACGTTTGACCTTGTTTTTATTTTTCTTCCAAATATTCATAGAGGTTTTTCATCAGTCTTTTTGTTTCCGGTTAGTTTGTATTGCTGTTCTCTTTATAGTTTACTTATCAGTTTATCAGTCCTCCTTTGTTGCGTCCAAAATTTCAATGAATGCACAGTATATGACCCTTTTCTAAGACACTTTCTTCGATCTAATGTAATTTTTAACTTCTTTTGTTCACCATCGTTGAGTCACCTTTGACTTTTGCGAATTATGCTTTGGAGAGATATATGTATATTGCAGACCTTAGAGTGCTTCAGTAAATAACAGATATTACCGGTCTTTCATTAAGTCATTTTAATGTACTTTCCAAATTCACTAAAGCCAAAATTATTCTTGTATCTTAATGGCTTGCACGACTCGGATATATACACATAATATAAGAAAAGAACTGCTTCCATTCAGACGTCATGTAAAATTCAATATATTAAGATCACTATTCCCCAAAGATCCTCAAGAGCAAAGTATTTGATTTGTTCTTCTGATCATACAACACCAATTTCAAAATTTCCTGATCGGTGCTCGGTGCTCAACATAGTACTGAAGCAACCCGACTCATACATACTCAACATTAACATTCACTTAGGCAAACACTGTTTAGATATAACTTGAAGCTGTCCATTATTACTGCAGTACCCACAAACCTGTATGCCTAATTTCCTGTTTTATAACATAGCCAACATTTGTATTGCAGCTTTCAATTTGATACGTAACTCTCATGAATGTTTGCTTCTCCTTGTTGTTTCTAAGATCACCTCAGTACATTCCCTGGAATCTGAGTGACGTGGGCTCTGGCGAGGTTAACGGTAGATTAAGGCGAGATGTTTGGCGAGACATATCTCAACATGGATATTATCTCATCATATCTTATCCGTTCTTCGCAAGTGGCATTGTAAGATTTTCTCCAGATCTCCCGTTATGCTGGTGTAGTAGAGAAGGACAATGATCTTTAAGCAATGCTGTGTATTCCACAGAGAGCTGAGACTGCTCCAACTTGGGTGGGAACCTTACAGCAGTTGGCAAAGTGCTGCTGCTGCTGTACAGGATCTTCGTGAGATCACATCTGTAGTCGTGTGTACAGATGAAATCTCCTCACCGAGGAAAGGATATTGTACATAACTCAAAAATTGTTCCCTAAACTGACTTCTGCAACAATGGTGTTAATCATCGAATCTCTCCAGAGTGGAAGCAGACTATTTGACCCATCGACAACACACTGATACTCCGAAGATCATCCCATCCAATCCACACCACCCACCCCAGCCAATCTTTATAACCTGGCATTTTCCATGACTGATGCGCCTAGCTTCTAAATCCCCGGATGTTATGGGTAATTTAGCTTGGCCAATCTACCTAGCCTGCAAATCTTGGGACTGTGGGAGGAAACTGGAGACTGAAATTGAACTAGGATCACTGGTGCAGTGAGGCAGCAGTTCTAACCACTGAGATACCTACTGTGGGCAACAAAACTTGCCTGCTTGTTTCAGCCCTTGAAAAGTGGCATTTGAGCAGGGAGATTCCACAAGTCCCCAAAACTGTGATTGAACGACAGGAGAAGGAGATTGAGATGTTGAAAGGCTTGGTTAGGAACAGGAGCAGGATATGCAAGTTCATTGAGACTATAATGTATGCACACCAGGAGGACATTCCGCCCAGCAAGTGTGTAAAACAGAAACAGAATGAGTCCAGTCAGCCACACATGCCTGTTACACAGCAATTGGAGCAGATCTTTTACAGTCTTATGCCTGTTACACAGGAATTGTGAAAGGGAACATAATGGTTATCGAAAGGGAATAACTTCGAATAACCAGCTTCACTCGGGAATGATAAGTGGTGAGACAATTATTGGGATTGAAGACAAATTGTGAGGATGCGTTATGAAGGAATTAAGAACAGGAGATTTCCAATGTCAAGCCACAATCCAGCACAGTCAACATAGTTTTATGAAGGATAAATCATGTTTGAATTATTTGACTAACTTGCTTTTAAAAAAACGGAACAAGCAAGGTGGACTTCCAGACATCAGTGCGTAACGTGTCGCAAAAAGATTAATATGCAAGACAAGTTCACGTGGGATTAGGAACAATTTACTTGCTAGGTGAGAGGATTAGCTAACCAGTAAAAGTCATGATATGGAGCCGTTTGATTTGGACTGGGTTGGACAAGGTCAAAAATGAAATGAAACACATTAGAGTCCAATGGTTTTATTTGTAAACACAAGGTTTCATTGTGTTGCTCCTTCATCAGGTGTAAGCGACAAAAACACCTTAAACACAGAAGCTATAAGGAAATGATCAAAGGGTTGCACAACTCATGCATATGAATTGCACACGCACCTAACATGGCTCTTAAATATTTAATCAGTTAGAATGGAGGTGCGAGTTTGATTGTTTAATATGGAAATTGCTGACTTTATTTCAAGTCACTGCCTGGAGATACCTTCAGGCATTATCGATGTAAATGAAGTAACACGTGCGGTCAGATAATGTATGCTAAGCTTGACGCCTCGTTTGGACCCTGTCTGTGTCTTGACCTTTAGTCAGACTGGTTGTATTTACAAAGTACGATTTGTAAAATAACACATTGACTGAATGTCTACAAATTGTATATTTTGGAACAAAATAAAATGCATCTGCAAATACAAATGAGAAAATGTAAATTCAACCGATAGATTTATAGGTGCATTCGTGTGTGTGCGTGTGCATATGAGTGAGAGAGGGGCATGTCTGTGTGAAGGGGAGAGAGAGATATTGTGTGTATGTCAGAGACAATGAGGTGGAGTGTGGGTGTGAGTGCAGGAGGGACAGAGACTGGTTGTGTGTGCATGTGTGTGTGTGTGTGAGAGATTGGAGTGCAAGTGGGAAATGTGAGAGAGAGGGAGTGAGTGTGTGTGAGGGGCAGAGGGGGAGAATGTGTATCAGTGTATTTAACGGGGAGAATGAGAGGGTGTGCTTGTCCAGACTAAGACACAAACAAATATGGCTGATCCCTTTCCCCGTACACACTAACTCCATGGTTTCAGAGCTTCCCCTATTTGCAGTCTCTGCACCATTTGTTGTTCAGGTTACAGACCCAGATGCTGTCTCTACAGTCCCATGCTACGTCCCGAGCTGGGACACCAAATCCTCAGGTCCCCTGGAATGTCTGAGGCAACTTGCAGCACAACCTCCAGCAAACAATCCCCAGTACCTCCACTAACAGGAGGCAGTCAGAATCCCCTCAGCTACAAGTTAGATGGCTTGCCCTTTACAATTATACTCAATTTACTGACCGCACCATCAACTGAAAGAGACAAACAGAGGCATTCCATGGAAGGCGCATGCCAAGAATCAAACACGTGAATCAAAGCTCCTGGAACACCCTTTTTCAGGGAGCACCACATGGGACACATTGAGAAGTGAACAACATCCTGACACACATCATTTCAATGTTTCTGAGCTTCATCATGCCAGCACTCGATACACGAGGGAGTCAAAAGCCAATGCCAATGAAAGATGCAGAAAAAAAACCAAATAAATTATTAACTGATAACTTTGTGAAAATATGGATAAGCAGATGGAGGGATTGTAATACCTGGATAAGTGAAACATCGATAGGCCCAATCAAAAGAATACAAACGTTGAATAAAGACATTCCTAGATCAGCTGAATTGGTGTATTGCCTCAAACTCTAAATCTGCTTCACAGAACCAGCCCAGACACCTTAAATTGGGGTAAAGCCAAGATGGAGAGCTGCGCAGGCCGTGCTAGTGGATTACTCCATAAACCGGACTATCTGCACAGCATGGGGAGCATTGCAAACCTCTGCCATGATATTGAAACCTCTACCACTACCCTCTGTCTCGGTCTTTGAGCCAATTTTGTATCCAAATGGCTAGTTCTCCATGTATTTCATATGAACCAACCTTGTTAAACAGATGACCATGCATAATGTTGTTCAATGCCTCACGGGAGTCTATATCAACAACGAACACTTCACTATCTTAATTAATCTTCTCAGCAACTTCTTCAAAAAATCTCAATCAAGTCAGTGAGACACAACATTGCTGGTACAAAGCCATGTTGACTCTCCCTAATCCGTCGTTACCTTTCAAAGTGCGTGAAAATCCTATGTCACATAATCCCCTCCAACAACTTACCCACCACTGACGTCATGCTCACTGGCTTTTCCTTATTATCCTTCGTAAATCCCTTAAGTTATGGCACCACGTTAGCCAACCTCCAGTCTTCCGGCACTTTACCTGTGGCTATTGATGATAGCACGGGGCCCAGCAATCACTTCCCAAGCGTCCCATAGAGATCTCGCGTTCATCTAATAAAAGCCAGGACATTTTCCTTCCTTGGCATGTTTTAAGACCTCCAGCAGCTCCTCTATGATACAGACACTTTCCAAGATGTCACTACTTATTTCCCAAATTATCTAGCTTCCATATCCTCCTGCATAGTAAACACTGATACTGAATATTTATTCAGTACCTCCCTTTTTCCTATGGTTTTGCAAATGGACAGCCTTGCTGATGTTAAAGCATGTCCTATTCTTTCCACAGTTACTCTTTTGTCCTTGACGTATTTGAAGAAGCCAAAGCTATCATATGTCCCCTTTTTACGCTCCCAATTTCCCTCTTAAGTATACTATTTTTGCCTTCAGACTCTTCTATTGATTCACTTTAAATCAGGAATTAAGAGGCTACTGATGACCATCCCAATTGTCGAAAAAATCCTTCTGGTTCACTGATAGCCTCTAAGGAAGCAAATTGCCATGCTTACCTGGTGTGGCCTACATGTGACTCCCGACCCTCAGCAATGTGGTTGACTGTTAACTTCTCTCTAAGCAATTAGGGATGGGTAATGGATGCTTGCCTAGCCAGGGACGCCCACATCCTGTGAATGCATTAAGAAAACAAAACTCAATTCCTGCTGTCTATACCTGACATATTCTTCCCTCTTATCCGTGACCAAAACCTCAATTTCTCCAATCCTCCAGCATTTTCTTACACGTAACTGCCTGACCATTCAAACTAAGATGGACATACTGTCTTTGTACACCTGACAGCGCATTTTTGAAGGCTTCTCATTTCACAACTGACCCATTTCTCTGCGAATATATATTCCAATCGACGTTGACATTTTCATTGAGTTTGACAGAGGTATTGTCTGCATGAGGCTGAGTTAAATTATGCTACCTTATCAAACTCACCTCATTAACTACCCACCCCACCCCATGGAGTCCCTATCATTCAATGCCCGCCCGATTCTCCCATTCATCATGGATGCAGGTACTAACCATCGCCCAGATGCCCCCGATACTCCACGACCCATGGCATTGGTGCCATCTTAAAAAGGCCAATGGGCACATGATTGAGCTTTCTGAGGTTGGAGCTGCCATGCACAGTTTATCCTGAACATGGCAGATAAGGGGAAATTATACCATAGTTTGTCGACTGGGGTCCGCAGATACTGGTGGATAGGCTAGTACAGAGAGGGAAATTCTCTCCCCAAAAGCGGGGGCACACTACCAGACCCATCAATAATGGTCTGAACTCAGTGCAGTATCTGCGGGCTGAAGAAATGTTCAGCAATACAGGACAAGCATCAATAACCTTCCCCTCTCTGTCAGATTAAGGTCACCATATTTTCTCTACTCCCTCACAGTCATAGTATATCTGTTATAACACCTACCCCAGAACAAGACTTAGATTCCACCACTCTCACTGCTGCATGCAACAACTTCCCTACCTCTCTCTTTCCCCTCTACTATATCTCCTTCACTAATAGCACTGCATGGATACAGCACACTTGACTGACTCCAGCTCGACACGTCACCATTTCATCCACCCTCTCCCCCACCTACACCAGCACGAACAGTAGTATCACCTACTCCCACCCTCACTGAATCCTTCTCCATCTCCTAGTCCAGGAGAAACAGCTCGGAATAGGATAGAAAGTGCGAAGTCGGGTAGTGGAGTGGTCAGTATCCACCTTCCCCCACCCCGTATGTGTGTGTCTGTATTTTATTCTCCGTGATTGTCTGCGTGTGGTTGCCGGTCTGTCAGTCTCTGTGGTGCTTAAAATGACACAATAGCTCTCTTAGCTGCCCAGCACACCCTACTGCAGTGATGATGGCAGAGGGTGGTAACCTTCGATGATTCAGTCTGAGTGGGAGAGAGGGCAGCAACTCACAGCACCACCCAAACTGACAGCAATATCAACACACACACCTCCCCGCCCGCTAAACCCCCCGCCCCACCACACACACACACACACACACACACACACACTGCTGGTAGATAGAGAGTTGCAAATATACTTGGGCTCGTCAGAATGGGAATGCTCACCTCCGAGTGAAACATTTTGTCAGGATATGAAATGATTTCTGATTCTGTGACTTGCAATGCTTAAAAATTCCATGGGAAAGTATTGGAATGTCCCAAAAAAAAGGCCCGGTCGTGTTGATAATGATGCAGGGACAATATTGCTTGCTATCAGACAAAGCTGCTCAATGTTTCCAAAGATATTATTTGAAAAATCAAACGAACGTGTAATTTGAGAGATTCACAGCAAAGCATTTGCTATCTACTGTGTCAAAAACTATGACACTGATGCAGTGGTGTAGGGAAGCCAGCAGAGGGTACTATTGGATGAATCCAATGATAAACCTGAGTGGTTCGCACTCCCTCTGTAATGATGAGAGATGTTGGCCTTACAAACCTTCCGAACATTCCGTGGGAAAAAAAAGGGAGTGATAGATAATTTTCATCTCCATGGAGTCGATGTTCATGAACTGGATAGATAAAATTTACCTTAGTGGAGTTTATATATAAGACGTCATATTTAAAAAGCAGAGTTCATAGTGTAACTGTAAAATCTTTAGGTCACCCAAAGAGGGAGCATTGTGTGTAATCCTTGTCCTCATCCTCCACCAAAAACATGCAAAGAAGTTAGAAAGGGCACAGACACTGTTTCCTAGATAGCAAGATATTAGAAAGCCAAGTGACATTGTTCACTGAGACATAAAAATATCAGAAATAATACTAACGGTTTAATCGGGATGATAGAAAGAATGAAGAAGCTTAGTCACGAGATTTGGAAATGTTGGAGCAGAAACACGAACGTTTGAAGTAAATAAATGCGATTTACACAAAACGCGAGGTTTGAATGACTAAATCGGGGAAATTCCCACTTTCGAGTGAATCTATAACTTTAGTCAGAGCTTCTAAACCATTAGTGAATGATTAAGAAAAGTTTGGATGAGAATTCCTTCCACTCAACAGAGTTAGTTAAATCGTGAACGATTTTGCAGAAATAAAGCGTAGAAGCTGATTTCACAGTGTTTTAAAAGATACACGAACAAACATACAAGGAGGGAATTTACCATTGAGAGAAAGTTATGTGGTTGCGTAACAATTTCGAATTTGGTTGATTTCAGACACAAAGGCATTTGATGAACACGTACAACTGATTAGATTGAGTATGAGAAGTTCATGGATTGGTAAGGTGTGGCGTATTATTCAACGTGAAACTCTGTAAATAGAGCTGATGTCCTAATATAACTGCAGACAGAAGTGATATCCTAATGAGTAGGAATTGAATCGTCACTTGGAGCCGCAACGCCTACTTTAAAGATTTGACCACATTCACATGACGTTATGCATATTTCGTACATTCTTTATTCCACCCAAGAACTCGACCAAAAGACTCTGTCCTTTTGTATTGTTGCCCCTCTGTACTTCTCTACAGCACGCCATTGAAGATAAAATATGCTCAGACCCCCACAATTCAATTCAATACAATATTCAAACGGGCCGATTTTTTTTTATTATTGCAATAACCTTTGTGAGTTTGCAACAAACTGCATAACATGAAACCAGTTCAACATCCATTTTCCCGGAATTTAACGCAGTGCACATGTGAAACGTTATCCACCTGCTGAAAAATCATCTTTGGCTCTCTCTCCACACATGTGTCTTCACGTTTTAGATACTTGCAGTATGTTTGTTGACCAAGGAGTCATTATCCAGAAAAGTTCGTTTCTCAATCCACAAACACGGGTATTTTACCATAAACATGGCTTTGCTCAATATAACCTTCTATCCGTGCCCCTCAACACGACGGCAAATTGAAGCGGCTCCATGTGAGGCTCAAACTTAAAATTTCGGCACAGCACAGTCCACTATACCGGAACAGAGATACCATGCACTGGTCACCTGCAGCACAGAAGCAACACATTAATGCTTACCTCCACATTCCTGGTTGTACGTTAACGTTTCAACTCTTTCTTGAAAGAACACCTCCTGCTGTCTCGGGCTCTTCACTCCGTTGACTTCAAATCTTCACAGAATTCAACAGACCTTGTTACATAGTCATTTCATCATTTTTGTTCAGATCACTGTGAGCAGAGTGTCACAGTGGGAATGCGCTTGCCCCACAACCCAGAGGTGAGACCATAATCTTGGAACCTACTGTGCTATTTATCATTTCACCAACACCAGGGAGAAATATCTGCTGTTCTGCATAATTTACGCAATTCACTTATTCATAAGGTCATAGCATTTTAGCCATAGGTGACGTAGTGGCCGAGAGGTTAAGATGATGAACTAATAATCTATTGTGTGCTGCAGTCGTGGATTCGAATCCCACTCGCGTCGCTGTTTTCATTGTTGCTATTTTTGGATGATCACAGCTGTCTGGTGATAATTGGAACTCCAATGGTTACTTCATATTCATCGATGCTATGATAAAATCTCAAAGAATAATTTGAGCCAGTTGCCTAAACTGCATTGAAATGTAGATTGAATTGGGATAATGTAAAGGAACACGATTTTATTTTTCAAGTCAAGCTGCTGTGACCTTTTATCGTATGAAAGAGATCCAGGAAAACCAAATACTGAGAGATGCGAAGGGCATGTTTCTGCAAAGGGATTCTTAATGACTGTTTTGTCAGATGAAGTCTGGAGCAGGTTGAGGAGAAGTGATTCATCTTGGTGAGAAGAGCACAGAGAGACAGCACAAAATAATGCAGCTATTTCAAAAGGGGCAGGCTGTGGGTGTAGGGGCACCGAGAACTGGCTGTAAATGCACAGCAGAGAATTGGCGATGTGGGTGTCGTGCACGGGCACGGATAGACTGACACATTGGATTCGCCCTCTCTCCTTGCTCTCGCCATTGATGAAGGCTGGACATAAGGCACAGATAAACACAAGATGACGGAAGTAAGCTCCCTCTCGTTATGCACACACTGGATGCATCACATTGAACTCTGAACAACTGGAGAAGTCAGCATGTTAACTGTAGGGACTGAACCTAAACTGTGGAACAATAACCGCAGATTCATGCAGCATAACCATGAAAAATGTTTTAAAGTGTTTTATACACATGTCATTAACAGACGTTTCCTTCTAATACCCGTGTGGTTGAAAGCAGAAGACAGCACACGTCAAGATGGATGACAACGTAACCAATTTTGTTTTGAAATTGCGATCTATTTGATCATTTTACACAGTGAACAAGTTCATTTTAAATAATGCAAACCACATTCCCGCACATGGAATAAAAGTGTGATTTCATTCAAACATTATCCTTGCTAAGTACAGTTACTCAACGTGAAAAATAAGATGTATTTTTTATTGATCATACATCAATTAGCACCATTATCTAACTTCGGATTGACTGCAAAATGCACATGCTAAATAAGGTTTAAGAAAGAATGTCTTTTGAAAATAATGATTCGGTGGTGACTAAAACTAATATTAGGATCACATGATGTGGACATTCCGCCAATAGCTCCAGTGGTGGAAATTGTCAGTGGACAGAATTTCTGTAACGGTATAGAGGTGTGTGAGCTATCAGGGATGGGAACTCCTACCTCATCTGGAGCAGCGTCTGTCGACATGGACCAGGGAGCATTGTGACATCAGTCTGGGAGTTCCAACGACACCTGTAGCAGCTTTTATTGACTTGGAGCAGCAGGGAGCATTGGAACATCAGACTGCGAGATCTCACCTAATTTGGAGCAGCATCGGTTGACATGGAGCAGGGAGATTAGCGAGATCCTTTTGGGAGCTCCACTCTCACCTGGAGCAGCTTTCAATGACAGGCAGCAGCAGGAAGCATTGGGGCATCAGAGTGAGAGATCCAACATCATCTAGACAGCTTCTCTTGACATGGAGGAGGGAGCACTGGGACAACAGATTGGGAGCTCCAACCTCAGAAGGACCAACTTTTAATGACATGTAGCAGCTGGGAGCATTGGGACATCAGAGTGGTAGATCCAACCTCAACTGGACCACTTCTATTGGCGTGGAGCAGGGAGCATTGGGGCATCAGATTGGGAGCTCCAACTTCAAGTAGAGCAGCTTCTATTCACATGGAGAAGGGAGCATTGGAACGTCAGGTTGGGAGCTCCAATCTCACGTGGAGCAGCTTGCATTTACATGGAAGAGGAGGGAGGATTGGGACATTAGGCTGGGGAAAAGGATATCCAACTATTTTAATCTGAAGCAAAATATGTTTCAACAACTCAGATGTTAATTGATTTATGAAGAATATTTCCCGGGAAAATAATTAATTTTTCAGATATTAAAGACAAGTCCTGCAAACATTCAACTCAGGAAAAAGCATTGGTACAGAGAGAAATTGGAATGATATTTCAAGTCTTTGTCTTTTCTTTTCTGGTGGACTCTGCACTGGATTACATTACTGGAAGGACGTTTTCACTCATTTCATGTTATTCAGTTTCCTGCAAATACGGACAGGTCATTAACGTAATCTAAAGCTGAAAATTAATGGGAATATGCGATGTTATGATTAGGCTGGCGTTAAACACAAATTGTGGTGAAAACGCAGCAAAGTAAGTTGCAATTCCCTTGATCAGCAGTGACCTCATTGTTTGACTAATCAGATTGTGAATGGTCGTTTTTTGGAGGACAATTTGAAGTGAATCAATGATGGTGATTTTCTTTGTTCTTTGTTCACCCTGTGACTGTTTCTGTTATTGCTCATGTCCTTGTTAACATACAACTCTGCAGCGTGTAAAATTTCAGCTGTGCATCCGGGCAGTGGTACAACCATTCATATAGTTGGCTACGGATCAGGCGGTTGAAAATTCGACTTTAAATTGGCGCAACTTGGAGATTCATCACACATCCAAAGAGGAGACAGCAACGGAATGGGCACTGCAGATCAATCAATAGACAGGTGTGCCCCTTCCCAGTTGGAGAGCACTTCAGTAGTCCAGGAGATTCGACCTCGGACCTTCGGATGGCAATCCTCCAAGGCGGGCTTCGGAACAAGCAGCAGCTTAAAGTGCCCATGCAGAGGCTGATAGCTAAATTCTGTACCCATGAGAATGGCCTCAGTCGGGTCGTTGGGTTCATGTCACAGTACTGGTGATCCCATTGCCCTATCTAAAAACAGAGACCCTCCTACACACGTGCGCGCGCGCGCGCGCACACACACACACACACACACACACACACACACACACACATACGTTTGTGGGGTGAATTTGTACTTACAGAGTTACATTGTACTTTGCTCAAAAACTGCATGAATCCATGTAAGTCTCTGGTAACTCATTTTTATAAATTAGAATCAGTCTAAACATTACGGAACAGGCAGCAGCACACTGGGGCAGATACTAGTTGTTGAATTTCACCTGAGAATGAAACGTTAAAATAACAAGTTTTGCACTTTACATATGGAAGAAGTTAAGCTAACATGGTCATTCCGACAGATCGGAGACTTAGCAAACAATCAAGGTATTTTGCAATCTATAATTTCAATTACATCACACTGTAAACGTATGCTAAATATTCTGGGACTTACAACTGTGTACTCCACAATCACTTGATGAATGAGCAGCAGCCCGACAGCTACTACTTCCAATTAAGCCTGTTGGATTATAAGCTGGTGTTGTGTGATTTTTAAATTTGCACACCACAGTCCAAAACCGGCATCTCCTAATCATTCGATACGAGGCACTCTGGTCACAGAACCAAACTTTCTGCATCCAACTTATTAAAATCCGTGAATAAAACCTGTATGTTACAATAAGGATCATTTTTGCAGTACTGAGTCTTAGCAGGCAAAGGCAAATGATTTTAGCGTTTCTTCCCATTTGGTTTCATCTCCGATATGAAATTCTCACTGACTCTGACAGAACTGCTACCTTTGCTGTTTTGCAATGTCAGGAACTCATGTTCAATTTAAAATTTTCATATGGAAAAATAAATATTTGTCCCTGACTGGAAATCAACTTTGAGAAATAGCAAAAAGACAGCTGACTTTCAGCAATTTCGCACCAAGGAAGCCATATGCAATGCTTGGAACTTTTCTTGATGACTTTGTTTTTGCCTTTATGTTCAGTTGAAAAATGACAGTTTTCTGAATTTTTAAAAGCATGGCGAGAGGCCCTTCAGCCTATTGCATCGTTATCAGTCATCAAACATCTGACTTGTCAGCACAGTTTCCAGCACGTGACTCATCGGCTGGTGTGTTATAACATTTCAAGTCTTTAGTTGAATTGTTATTCAACTTCTTAAGGGCTTCAGTGGAACAAAAACATCTCTGTGAACCAACAGTTCTGAAAGACAAACTCTTTCTCAGAGCCATTTGTCAGTTTTCCTCATGATGCTGCGGAAAATGTTTCTGCGCTTACATCTGAATTGGTTTACCCTGTTTCTTCCTCAGCTTCCATCTTCTTTCTATTAAATGGCTTAGATTCCAATACAGACACAAGGTGCAGGTTGTAGAAGTCACGTGAATGCAATTTCACTGACATTCTGTCTCGCCGGGAGCTGCATTCCTTCCCCACGCTGATTCAGACAGAACTGTCCTTCCAGTGACATGTCCCATGGAGAATGGAAGGGCAGGAGTTAATAACCCGCACTTGGGAACGGAGCGACAGTTTTAAAACATTCACAGTGCCCCAGCGAGGAATTGAGCTCCTATCTCCCGCATAACATACGGTGACACTAACCACTATACTACTGAGGACAAGTTTCAAACCACTTCAGCCCGTTGTGGTTGCATTTGTCAAAAACAATTGCTTAAAGATCCGAATCGTTTAGCCCATAGCCTTACAGGTATTGGCAGAACATATTCACATCTGAATATTTCTTCAGGTTATACGGGTTGCTGCCTCTCTGATCCTTACAAACAGTGTGTTCCAATTCGAACACCCGCCAGCCTATACCGCTTTTCTACACATCTACTTAAACCTTTCTGTCTCTCTCATAAAATTTCTGGCCCCCTGTGATCGATCTTTCCATCGATGGGGAACGCTTCTTTCAGTCTACCTTATCCATATCCCTCAAAAACTACTCTTCACTGTGAAAAACAACCCCAGTCTGTCCTGTCTCCCTTCATGCCTGAAACTCTTCAGCCCAGACACTATCCGAGTGAATCTCTTCTGCAACTTTCCAATGTGATCACATCCCTGGACTCATGTGAATTGCACACAATCTTGTAATAAGCCAAATGAACTTTTCCCATTCTGTAACAGCATCGGGGGTGGCTCTGCAGCATTTATTACCTTGCGGTCTGGAGTCACGTGGAGGCCAGACAAGGGCGGCACTTTCCTTCCCTCGAGGATGCCAGTGAAACAGGTGGGTTTTTCAGACAACGGATTTAGCACATTCTTAATTCTAGGTATTTATTACATTCTACCATCGTCGTGGTGTGGTGTGAATCGAACCTGCCTCCCCAGAATATTGCCTGGTTTTGCTTTGTTAAGAATCCAGCGAAAATGCCACGAGGCTATCGCAGAAAGCCCTCACAGTGGATCTTTTCCAATGGAGTCTCTTTTCCCCAATTATTCCCTATGTTCTTTTATTGAGCCTCACGCTCCAATAATCTCTGGTCCATGTCAGTAAAAGCTGTTAAAAGATCATTGATCATTAAGCCACGATATCCAAACCGATCGAATGATTTGAAGGTGTCAATGAAGGGATTGGGGCATGCTTACCCAGCAACAGTGAGTGCAATGGCACAGAGTGGATGGTATCAACGTGAACGTGTATGTTAGATTGTGCAATGCCTCAGTAAAATGGAACGAGGGACAATAAAAGAGAGTTCAGGAGAGTGCGAGGGAGAGGCGTCTTCGAGAACTTTTGGTTTTAAATCCTGATATATGAAACGCAGAAATATCAGAGAACGAAATTAGATGGCAAACAAATCATCACCTCAGAGAATATTATCAAATAAAAACTATCAATTTCTTAACGTGTTTCACCAAAAGTAAAACTTTGAGAGAACTGACCGCCATGATGTGGATTCTAGCCGAGGTCGCGGCAATCACATCGCAGAATATGAACGACTAAACGGTTACAGCATTTCACAGACCACGCTTGCAAATTGCAACCAGGATGGTAGCAAAGGAAATGTCAGGAAGAATGTACAAGATCAGGACTTAGCGACAGGCATGTGGGAACGCAGAATGAACCGAATCTTTAACTTTAGCATCCCCAGAGACTGTGGAGATTCCATGAATGTGAGTACTGGAGAATGGGATTAACTAAACTCTCCAAACTCTTGGAAGAGTGCAGAATATTATTGAAACGTACGTTTCAATGGCATTATAGTTTAATATTGGCTACTTCATCAATTTACCCACACAAGGCAGTACCAACTGTTGCATGGAATCACACATAATCCCAGTTCCAGATGCGGAATCAGAGAAACTGTGTGAAGCAGCCACGAAGATCCAATTGGAAACTGGGATGGAATAACGAGAGAGAGGTGCATGCGTTTCCGAGGTTGGGACAGCTCCTTGGTGAAAAGCGGGGAGGAAGGGAATACTTGCCCCCATTTATAATATTATAACCAATAACAGTACATGTTGCCAAGACAGCCGATTGACGCACCTAAAGCGCGTGGAGACTTTAACTTTGGGGTGGCAAGGTTCGAAATTTATTTTTCCTGTCTGGATCAGTGTTTTTGTCATTGGCAGTAGCAGCTGCTTTTGCTCGCATTTGCTCAGAATCAGCTTCTTGTTCCCAATAAATAGTGCAACCTGGCGAAAGTCATGTTGTGGTTATACAATAAACTAGCCATCCTTGGGGACTCCGACATGAAACTGGTAATGTTAAAGTTCGACAAATAAAACCTGGAATGGAAGCCTGACCTCAGGAACAGAGAACATGACGTTAATTTCCTGAAATCCCATTCATGCATGTCACTTACGCAGGGGATGGTACCATCTTTACTCAATCCTGCCTACTTGTAACTCCAGGACATGAACAAGATAGCTGAACCTTAATACGAGAATGACGAACGTATGGGAAAGCAGGCCATTCGGCCCTTCCAGTGGACAACAGCCCTCCGAAGCACATCCTATCAGACCCACACTCCATACCTATTCCGTTCCCCCTTCATTTCCCATAGCTGATCCCAGTAACCCTCACACCTTCAGACTGTGGGAGGAAACACACAGTCACACGAGATTGTGATCGAATCCATGTCTCTCGTGCAGCGAGACAGCAGCGAATCAGGCAGAACAACAAGCGCTGTCCTGACCAGCGATATCCACACCCTGTGGGTATATCAGGAAGAATAAAAACACATTCACAACATGGACAACGGGACTTGCGTCTGCGTGGACATGATTTGAATCAATAGTTCACTCTGGGTAGATACAAGGACACCGATATCACAGAGAAACCAGTGATGCGGGATTCAATTACCTGTTGGAGTGGAAACTCATTTACTCAGTCAAACTGGGGACAGACTATTCAACAATCCCCTGTGTGGGAAGTGCTCAATGAGCAAAAGAACCTCCAGAGTCACCAGCAAGATTGCGTATTCCTGAGGGAGATCAATTAAACTGTCAATTCTGCTGTTAATCCCAACCAGCTGCCAGTTTCATAGCATCAAAGTCATAGACTCACGAGTCGCATCTGATGGCTCCTGTAACTGCTGAGGGTTAATAATCCCCTTGCGATATTATTACTGCATTGTTAATATGAATTTCCAATTGAAATTCTGAGGACACGTGTTCAAATCCTCTCATGGCAGATGCTGGAATTTTATTTCAATAAATACCTAGAGTCTAATGATGATGTTGAATCAGTTGTTGTAGATCTGATTCACTAATGCCTGATAGGGAAGGAAACTGCCATACTTCTCCGGTCTGACTGGGATGTGACTCCAGATCCATAATATCGTGGTTGATTCTGAAATTCCCTCTGGGCAATAAATAATGTACTAGGTAAGAATGAATAGCTTTTGTTAATACCTCTAAAACTTTCCAATTCATTTTTCGATCCAAATATCCTGTCAATGTTGTAAATATACTTTCATTCATCACTGCCTCAGGAAGTGAATTGCACACATAAACCATCCTCTGTTAAAAAAAGCCTCTCATGTCTTATTTTAAATCTCTCTTTTCACTTTAAACATTTGCCCTCTCGTCATGAAGTCCGCTTTCTTGCGGAAAACACCGTTAAAGTTAACTCTAGCTGAGCTCTGAATAATATATAATATATAAAATCTATATATAATCTATCAGGTAGCCTATCAACCTCCAGTGCTTGAGTGAAATTACTCTCAGCCTATCCAGCCTTTTGTTATGACACAAACCTTCCCCACGAGCCATTAGCTGGTATATCTGTTCTAAACCTACTCCACCTGAATACTTTCCTTGCTATCACTGGGCAACAATAAGTGGACACAATATTTCAGAAGAGGCATCACCCAATGTCCTATTCAACTTCACTGCAAGGTACCAACTCCTACGCTCAAAAGACTGAGCAACGAAGGCAAGATGACAATTATTTTAACCATTCTGTATATATATGAAGAAAACTAAAAAGAATAATGTGCTTGCATTCCTGGTCTCCGTGTTCCACAACACGATGCAACGACTGAACACTAATTGTATAAAGCCCTACTCTTATTTGCTGTACCTTCTATTTATCCAGATTGAACTCCATGTGGCATTTTTCAGCCCAAAGACGCATTGGACTAAGATCCTTCGGGAATCTTAGATCACCTTCTTTACAGTCTCCAGTTCTGCTCTACTCTGTAAGCTTATGAACCATGGCTTCAATGAGTTCCAATGTTTTCTCATATAGGTCATTGATTTCTACTTATTTGTCGTGGTCATCATTTAGCAGTTTGCAAATCAGGTAACAATTAGTCATGTAGTTAACTATGAGGAAGAAAGCCATAGTCTGCAGGGAGATCGGAAACAATTGGCAGGAAAATGTGCTGAAAGGAATTAAATCCAGTGAAGTGGGTGATAATAAATTTGGGGAGGAACAATCATAAAAATGTGAATACTGAGTGGTTAACAGTAATAGAAAAGAATTTGGAGCAGGCATTCACGAATTTTTGACGGTGATTGGACAAGGGATTAAGTGGTCTCGTAGGGTAAAAGATACTTTCTGTTCTTGACCGCAGGTAGGAATATAAGAGCAGGGAAATGGTGCTGGAACTTTAGCAACTGCCTGTTCAGAGAAGAGTCAGAGGACCAGCCACAAGTCTGGTCAGTGCAGTAATCTTTTTTTTTTCCGAAGAATTATAAAATAGAAGATGGAGGTAGGAAATAGACCATTCGGCCCATAAGTCCATAAGACAATAGAACAGAAATTAAACCATTCAGCACAGTGAGTCTGCTCTGTCATTAAAGCCAGTTCTCATGCTTTCGCCCCATAAACCTTGAGCTCCTTGAAAACCACGCAGCTACATTTCTCAGTCTTACATATAATCAAAGACCTAGCTCCTACAGCCTTATCTGGCAATGAATTCTATACATTCACCATTCTGCGACTGAATAAGTGTCTCTCATTACTGCTCTCAAATGTCTTCCCTTTTCTCCAAGGCTGTGCCTTTGAGTTCTAGTCTCTGCTAAAAATAGAAACACCTTTTCAGCATCCACTGTGTCCAGACGATTCACAATTCTGTAATACCAATTATATTTCCTGTCATCCTTCTAAACTTCGTCGAGTCTAGACCCAGAGTCGGCAAACGTTCCGCATGTGTCAAGCTTTTTATTCCTGTGAACAGAATCGTGAATCACCTCTGGACACACCCCAGGACCAGTGCATCCTTCCTGAAATTTGAGGACCAAACATACGCACAACAATCAAGATGTGGTCAGACCAGACCCTTGTCGAGCCTCGGAAGTGCATCCCTGCTTTCATATTCAAGCATTACAAAAATAAATGTCATCATTGCAATTGTCTTCCAAACTACAGATTCAGCCTGCAAGTTCCCCTTGAGAGAATCCTGGGCTAAAACTCTCAAGTATCTTTGCACTCCAGACATGTGAACTTTAGCCCCATTTAGACAATAGTCCGTATCTTTATTCTTTCTACCAAAGTACATCACCTTACACTTTTCCACATTATGCTCCATCTGCCATTTTTTTTTGACACTCCCGACATGTCCATATCCTTCTGCAGCATCCCCGCCTCCTCAATGCTACCTCTCCTTCTATCTTTGCATTGTCTGCAAATTGACACATTGCCCTCAGGAACTTTATCTCGATAGCTAATGGAGAAAATGAAAGGTTGTGGTCCCAACACAGCCTTGTTGAACGCCACTTGTCACCAGCTGTCATCCTGAGAAGGATCCTTTCATTCCCAATCACTGTTTTCTGTTCTGCGAGCGCAGATTTCCTCTGACACCATGGGCCCCTATCTTATTCAGTAGCATCCTGTGTGGCTAATATCAAAGGCCCTCATGAAGTCCAGACACACAACATCCATCTGTTCTCCTTGGTCCATCTTCCACGTTATTTCCTCAAAGAGGAATTCTTGCAGATTTGTCAAGCATGTCCTCCCCTTGAAGAAACCATGCTGACTTTGCCTTATTTTTACATGCACTTCCAAGCATTCCGACTTTTTTTCCAACGGAATGCATTCCAGGATCTTATCCACAACCAAGATTCGGCTGATTGGTTTGTAATTTGCAGCTTTTGTGTTGTTTCTTTTTAAAATGGGGTGTCACGTTTGCGAGTTTCCGGTCCTGTTGCACCCTTCCTGATTCTCGTGATTCCTGAAAGTTCTCCACTCACGTATCCAATATTTCTTCAGTTGTCTACCTTAGAACTCTGGCGGGTACTCCAACTGATCCAGATGATTTATCGACCTTGAGACCATTCTGTGTTTCTTGCACCTTCTCAGTGATGCCCACTATACTCACCTCTGTTCCCCCATTCTCTTGTAGGATTGGGTATAACTCATGTCTTGCACCGTGAAGACTGGCACAAAATATTTTGTTCAGTTCTTCAAACATTTTCTTGTTCCCCTCTACTATCTGTGAAGTGTCACTTTACAGTGGCCCATTGTCCACTTCTATCTCTCTTTTCCATTTATATGAATACAGAAACAACTGCCGTCTTCTTTCATATTAGTAGTTATCTTATATTTAATTTTCTTCCTCCTTATTTGTTTTGTTGTTGGATCTTTGTGAGTTTGCAAATCCTCTGATTGCTCACTGTCCGTTGCCACATTATATATTTTCTCTTTTGCTTTTATGCTATAGATGACTTCCTCAGTCAGCCATGGCTGCCTCATCCTCTCTGCACCATGCCTCATTTTCCACACGATGTGTCTCTGATGTGTCTGCAGAATTACGCTCAGACACTCTTGCCATTGCATTTCCACTTTTCTGCGTTCTTGCTAGTCTCTCCTCCTCACCAAGTTCATCCAGCTCCTCCCTCATGCCTCTGTAATTGTCTTTATTCAACTTTAAAACCGTTACCTCTGATTGTATGTTCTCCCTCTCAAATTGCAGGCTAAATTTAATCATATTATCATCGCCGCCTCCTAAAGGTTCCTTCATCTTCAGCTCCCTTGTCACGTCTGCCCCATTGCACAACTCTAAATCCAGTATTGCCTGTTCCCTTCTTGACTCCACCACAAGCTGCTCCAAAAATACATCTCGTCGACTTTTCACAATTGAATTGAATTTATTGTCACGTGTTCTGAGGCACAGTGAAAAGCTTTGTCTTGTGATCAATACAAGCAGATCGCAGTGTTAAGTAGCATAGATGTCAACATGTAATAGGTTGGCCTTTGTGATTGTCTGGGCCAGGTTCACCACTGGCTGTGTCTCCGTTCTTGAATGGTACAGATGCCTTTCCAGGTAATCATGATCCAGACAGAATGCTCTCCATGACGCACCTATAAAAGTTGGCAAATGTATTCGCAGTGGTGCTTCAAGTGATCATCGATTTTTTAAAAAGCATTTACATTACCTCTCGCGACATGTCATCATCACACATATATTCCTCTCCCATCCCTGTCCACCATACACAGGGACCATTCCCTACAGGAAACCCTATTGCACTCTGCCCTCACTCCCAACACCTCCCGCAACTCGTCCAATGGAATCTTCCCACTGCATCGCTGTTTTTGTGACACATAAATGCACTGAACCTGAAAACCCGAGCAAGAGTATGCTGTCCGGAGCTTCAAGCCTGCTCCGCCGTTCAATGACATCATTGCGGATCTTTCTAAAGACTCAAATCCGCATACTCGCCCTCTCACTGTATCCCTTATTTCATTTATTGTTCAAACTAAGTATCGATCTTAGCTTTAAAAACTTTTATTGAACGCGCGTCAACTTCTTCGTTGGCCAAGGTATTCCATATATTAACATCCGTATGGGTGAAGAAGGTTCTTCTGAACTCAATGCTAAATCTGCTCCCTCTAATCCTGAGTCTATGCCCTCCTGTCAGAATTTCACCCGCAAGTGGAAGCATCCTTTCCAATTCTATCTAATCAATTCCGTTCAAAGTAAGATTCCCCGCTCTAAATTTCAAAGAATATAATCCTAATCTACACAGTCTATCTTTATAGGCCAACCCTCTCAACTCCGGAATCAACTTAGTGAACCTCCTCTCCACCGCCACCCCAACACCGCCCAGTGCCAGTACATCCGTTCTCAAGTAAGGGGACCAAAAGTGCACGCAAAACACCAAGAATAGCCTCACCAGCACCATTTACAGCTGCAACATAACATCTCTGCTTTAAACTTCATGAACATACGTTGCATGTGTCCAATTTCTATCGAAAAGCCCTGCTATTTCTTCCTTGATAATAGAATCAAGCATCTTCCCCACTGCAGAAATTAAGCTAACTGATCAATAATTCCCAATCTTTTATCCACCTCCCTTTTTAAACAGTGGTGTCACACTAGCTGTTTTCAAATCTGCTGGGACTGCCACGCAGTCTAGTTAATTTTAAAATTGCCACTACTGCACTTGCTGTTTCTCCCGCCATCTCCTTTAATACCCTGAGATGCATTCCCTCAAGCCAGGAGACTTGTCCATCCTCAGCTCGATTAGCTTACCTGACATTACCTCTTCCATAATAATGTTTGTTTCCAGGTCCTCACCTGCGCTTGTCTCTTTGCCACTTACTGGCATGTTATTAGCATCCTCCACTGTGAAGACTGACACAAAATACATGTTCAATGCCTCGGTCACTTCATCACATCGCATAACTAAATGTCCCTTCTCATCCACGAGAGGAACAATCTTAACTTTAGCCACTCTTTCTTTGTTTTATATTTTTATAGAAACTTTTGTTATTCATCTTTGTATTCTACACTAGTTTGTTTTTCTCCTCATACATTTCTTTAAAGTTTTCCCAACCTTCCAGTTTCATGCTGTTCTTGGCCACTTGGTATGCCTTCTCTTTCACTTTGATAGCCTCCCTAATTTCCTCAGATACACAGGACAGATTACCCCTTTTCTTATAGTCCTTACTTTTCACTTGATTATACTTTTAATGAGCACTTCTACAAAAACAGTTTTGGGAAGTCCTCCACTGCTCGATATCTGTCCCACCATATCACCTTTGCTTCCAGTCTACTTTAGCCAGGTGCACTCTCGTTCTATTGTTGTGCCCTCTGTACATGCATAGGACCCTGATATTGGATATTATCTTCACACTCCCCATCTGAATTCTAAATTCTGCTATATTGTGATCACTCGTTCCAAGAGGATCCCTAACTATGAGATCATGAATTTTTCCTGATCCTTTGTACAGTACCTGATCGAGGATTGCTTTCTCCCTCGTCGGTTCCATTGCATATATTTCAAGAAGACAATCACGGGTACTGTCAACGAACTCGTCCAAAAAAGTACTGTGACTGAGCTGGTTTGACCAAGCTATATGTAGATTAAAATCACTAATGATAAAAGCCGATCCACTTTTACAAGCATTGCTTATTTGTTTGTTGATTGCATTTTGTTAGTTTTTGCTGACCTATAGACTGCATCTATCAGTGACTTTTCTTCTTAGAATTTGTACTTTCCATGCAAATTAATTCAAACGCATTCTCCATAGAACATATATTGTCTCTCCATACTGCCCTGATGTCGGCCTTGAATAACAAAGAGGCACTTCTTTATACTGCTGTCTGACCTTGCAAATAGTCTCGTACTCCTAGATATTTAACTCACAGTCCTGGCCTTCCTGTAACCGTGTCTCTTCAATGGCTATTAAATCATTTTCATTCATGCTGATTTGTGCCATTAACTCTTCAACTATGTATAAATACGACGAGCATTCAGGTGAAGTACTTTTTTGTTCGGTTTCTTGTCCTCATGATTTGTCTAATAATATCACATTTTGCTTCTTTTCTCTCCTCACCTGACCATTGACGTCTTCCCTGCTTTGATTGCAATGGCCCAAACAGACTTTCCAATTGAAGCAAAACGTGAACTGCACTTCACGCAATCCACTCTACTACAATCGCTGCTCGCAATGTGGCTTCCACTATCTTAGAAAACGAAATTTGGACTGGGTGACCACACTGCAGAACATCCAAGTTCTGTCTTCAAGAAGAGTTCCAGCGAATCTCAGCACATGCTTGAAGAACACCACCTCAGTTTCTATTTAGGGAGTCTGCAGCCCTCCAGACCACATATTAATTTCAATTTTTTTCGGGCCTAACTCTCCCATGTCCTATCCCCCTATCCCACACGCTAGGCCTTGTTGTCACATAGCCTGCCATAACAACCATAGGTGGTTCCCTATTAGCAGTCTCCATGAACAACTATTCACCCTGCTAGCCAGATCATCATCGACTCCTTTGTCTAACTGTTCTTCTCTCTATTTGAACTGTATCCCTACCTATCATTTACTCCTCACCCTCCCCCAACACCCGCTATATCTTCTGCAGATAGACCAACATTTTACAAGCTATCGTTAGTTCAGAGGAATGGTTACTGGACTCGAAACGGTAACTGCGATTTATTTTTTCAGATGCTACGAGACCTGCTGAGGTTTTCCAGCACCATCTGGTTTTGCTCTATTTAGAGGCGAATACTGTGAATGGACGAGGAATAATGACTGCACATGGCCTGGTAGAAGCCTGATACCGTGCTTGTGCAATGATCCCCTGCACAGAAGAGAGAACTGTGTTCCTGTTGAATAGTTATTTTTGGATAGTTCCCATTACAATGTAAACCATTGGCATCAAATACTTAGGTCAATGGAGACAGTAATCAGTTCTGCCGCAGTTCTTTCCTGGATGCGATGACCAGCAGAAGGAAAACAGCCCTCATGTCAGATGTGAACGGATTGGTGTCCACGCAGGAGGTGTAATCAAGCAGCTGCTTTGTTTTCAGATAGACAACACTCAAAGGCTTTCTCACTGTAACAATGTTCCATTGGGTATCAAAGCTACATGGTTTGCTGGCGAAAGGCTGAACACAGCGCTTTCCCGTTAAAATACGTAGATGTGTTCCCTCCAGTGTGACAGTACAGTTGTGCATAGTTGTAAATAGGATAACTGGATGAATCACTTTACACATTCAGCTGGCGAATAGTCATTTTGTGGGAAGATATTTGTAAAGAATGCAGGAAGGTTCTTGATCAGTTTCATATAGGGGCTGAGACAATACTAGTGGCTTTGAGAGTCTTAAACGTGGACAAATCTCCAGCTCAGAGTGCAGTTGTACCTCACGTTGCTCTGTGCGACAAAGGAGCAATTTAAGGGGTTCTGACCAATGTTTCACTTTCCTCTTTGGCCACAGGGGAGTTTGCTGAGGCCTGCAGGACTGCGAATGGGGTTCCACTTTTTAACAAGGCAGATAGAAACAAACCAGGGAAATACAGCCAAGTGGGTCTCACAGGAGTGGACAGGAAACGTTTGGGGAAACCTCTGAAGGAGAGAATTAATTGCGACTTGTCCAGGCAAGGTTTGATCAAGGAGTCAGCATGGTTTTGGCAGAGGAGGTGATGACAAACAGATCTGTGGCTGCAGACACAATAAGTGTCACTGTATGTTCTTTGGTGGTGGGTTTGTGTTCCTGTCTAAATATTATTGAAAATGGAATTGTAGGCAGACATGTTGTGACCAAGTAACTGTTTTGAGGAAGTGATCAGAGTGGAGTGAAAATTATGCAGTGTATATGGGTTTAACTGAGATCCCACACGGGAGACTGATAGCTGGGTAAAACAATAAGCAATTCATGATCACGTGGTGTCAGAGAAATTCAGTTCAATGAATCAAAGACCAGATACGATTAAACAAATTGACATCGCGGTAAAGACATTGACCAGGCTGACATTGGACTGAATCTCCTCACAGATGGCCAGAATGCTCTCCCTCAAGCAAAGAGTGCAGGCAGGTTTCATAGGGGTACAACACAAATGTGATAATTGTAAAGCAGTAACAAGACAGTGGTGAAAATTGTAAAGAGATTAAAACAAGAATAAACTGAATGAAATTTAAACAAGCGTCTGGCAGTAACAATTCAATTGTAATTAACACTGGAGATTCCAGCCATCTCCTTGAATGGGTGAGAATGGTTTCTCGGGGTTCCTAAACAGTATTTCCTGTCTGCATGAGTAGGTGTAAATGTTTCTTCTCCTGGTATTCAGTTCTGTCCATTGTGTTCCTCCTGGGAGCAAAGTCTTCCGAGATCTCTCAGTCTGCCTTTTTGTTTATGTGCCATCGGTTTATATGGGAAACGAGACTGTGCTTAGGGTATTAGGACTTAAGAGATGATCGAGGCTAGGAGCTAACTGTGAAGAATGTTTGAGAAGTGAATTATCTGGTCTGGGAGTAGCGCAGAATATCTGTATTCAATATTCCCCTGTTTGGCCAAGACTGAGGCATTGTGGGTGTATTCTATGTGTGTTAGCAGACATGATTTCTATGTTTCGCAGACATGCTTCTGTGTTTTTTTTAATGTGTTCATGCTTTGCTTGGACAGTGTAGCAGATGTTCTCCCACAGTTCGCCCTTTTTTTGTTACGAGCATGTCGAAAAAGTTCAATGTAGCCTCGACCGGGGAGGCTAACAGATGGTGGGGTTTCGGTGTCAGACGGGTAGTAGTCAGTGTCTGAATCTGACCAAGCGTCCGGACCAACCAACGCAACCACCCCGTGGCTCAACACTTTAACTCTCCCTCCAACTCCACCGAGGACATGCAGGTCCTTGGACTCCTCCACCGGCAGA
Source organism: Hemiscyllium ocellatum (assembly GCF_020745735.1). Taxonomy (NCBI): domain Eukaryota; kingdom Metazoa; phylum Chordata; class Chondrichthyes; order Orectolobiformes; family Hemiscylliidae; genus Hemiscyllium; species Hemiscyllium ocellatum. Next base: position 28,012,805 of record NC_083446.1, read on the forward strand.
ACATAACAGTGCAACGGCTGGAGGAGGAGCGCCTCATCTTCCGCCTGGGAACTCTCCAACCACAAGGAATGAACTCAGATTTCTCCGGTTTCCTCATTTCCCCTCCCCCCACCTTGTCTCAGTCGGTTCCCTCAACTCAGCACCCCCCTCCTAACCTGCAATCTTCTTCCTGACCTCTCTGCCCCCACCCCACTCTGGCCTATCACCCTCACCTTGACCTCCTTCCACCTATCACATCTCTATCGCCCCTCCGCCAAGTCCCTCCTCCCTACCTTTTATCTTAACCTGCTTGGCACACTCTCCTCATTCCTGATGTAGGGTTTATGCCCAAAACGTCGAATTTCCTATTTCTTGGATGCTGCCTAACCTGCTGTGCTTTAACCAGCAACACATTTTCAGCTGTGATCTCCAGCATCTGCAGGCCTCATTTTTTACCCGAAGATTTTAACCTACTGCAAATCCTCTTGCAAGGATGCCTTCCTTGAAGAAGCTCTCTTCCTCCGTCTACAAGGATTTCAGTGAGTCTCTCTCTCACTGCACCCCCCAGGTCATCTCCTCTGCACAGAAACTCTTCAGCCACGTTCTCAAAGAGACTCGTTACCACAGCCACATCTCCTTCCTCAGCACCTGCCTACGGAACCAACTGATCCCACACGGACTCCGAACTACATTCCAACCAACACAATTTGGACCCAACCAGGACAACCTGTACCTACAACAAATCCGAAGCCTCCAGCATCAGACCTCCCTCCAGATCCTCTGCTCCACCCTTGCAGCCATGCGTCGCTACCTACATTCCCTGCAGTCAGCCCTACCCCAGCTCAGGACAACACTCTCACAGACCTGCACAGGACCTCTGCTGTTCTTCATCTACAGACGAATCCACAAACTCAACAAACAGTTCTTCCTAGCCATATCAGAACTTAAAGACAGTAAGTACCGAAAACTTTCACGTACTTACCCCCACACTCGTGGTTCCTCAACTGTTCCAGAATCTTCTCTCGGCCTGTCGGGCGCCATTACACATGTGGCCACTACAGCGCGCGCGGCACCAACGGCCGCTGCCGACCGTGACGTCACTTCCGCCCCCACCGACCTCGGAGCCTCTGCGATCACTGCTCAAACAACCGCCCCGGCGTCACCGCTTAGACAACCGCTTCCACGATTGCCAGGAAGATCGCCGACGGACTCGCGACCCTCGCGGCTACCGGGAATGAGTACGGTTCTTTCGTTGCCACAACCATTTCCGCCCCTTCGGTTGCCGTCGCCACAGCCACTTCCGCCCCCACTGACATCACTAACCTGCAGGACCACAATGCCTCAGGTTTCTCCTCCCCCACGCCGTCTTTCGTCACTACACGTAACCCCGCCCTCACGCAAACCTTCGTCACCACGCATAACACCGCCCCCACGCAGACTTTCGCCACCACACGTACCCCGCCCCCACGCTTATTTCCGTCACGATGCATCACCCCATCCCCACGCTTGATCCCGCCCCTACAACGAGCAACGTCACCACGTCTAACCCCGCCCCTACGTCGATCTCTGTCCCCGCCCCTAACCCCCCCACCCCCAGCTCCAGTCCCACACCAGGTCCGAGCTCCCAGCCATGCCAGATCTTCACCATCCCTGCAGACCTCCCCCTCTCTGAGGATGAAAGATGAGTCCTCAGCAGGGGCATCACCTTCATTCGCCTACGCCCTCGGAACAATGAGTTCAACACGCGGCGGGATATTGAACAATTCTTCCGCTGCCTTTGCCTCCGTGCCTACTTTCACAACCAAGACTCCCGCCCACCCTCTTACGACCCCTTCTCCCGCCTCCAACGCACCCCATCCATCTGGACACCCCGTGCTGGCCTCTTATCCGCCCTCGATCTATTTATAGCCAACTGCCACCGCGACATTAACCGACTCAACCTGTCCACCCCTCTCACCCACTCCAACCTCTCACCCTCAGAACGTACAGCCCTCCACTCCCTCCGCTCCGATCCCAACGTCACCATCAAACCGGCAGACAAGGGAGGCGCGGGAGTAGTTTGGCGCACCGACCTTTATACCGCTAAGGCCAAATGCCAGCTCGCGGACACCTCCTCTTATCGCCCCCTCGACCACGACCCCACCTCCCACCCCAAACCATCATCTCCCAGACCATCCATAACCTCATCAACTCAGGGGATCTCCCATCCACCGCCTTCAACCTCATAGTCCCACAACCCCGCACCACCCGTTTCTACCTCCTGCCCAAAATCCACAAACCTCACTGCCCCGGCCGACCCATTGTCTCAGCCTGCTCCTGCCCAACCGAAAACATCTCCGCATACCTCGACACGGTTCTGTCCCCTTTAGTCCAAGAACTCCCCACCTACGTTCGGGACACCACCCACTCCCTCCACCTCCACTAGGATTTTCGCTTCCCCGGTCCCCAACGCTTGACTTTCACGATGGACATCCAGTCCCTGTACACCTCCATCCCCCATCACGAAGGACTGAAAGTCCTCCGCTTCTTCCTTTCCCGCCGCACCAACCAGTACCCTTCCATTGACATCCACCTTCGACTGTCTGAACTGGTGATCACCCTGAATAACTTCTCTTTTCAATCCTCCCACTTCCTCCAAATTAAAGGAGTTGCCATGGGCACCCGCATGGGCCCCAGCTATGCCTGTCTCTTCGTAGGATATGTGGAACAGTCCATCTTCCGCAACTACACTGGCACCAACACCCACCTTTTCCTCCGCTACGTCGATGACTGTATTGGCGCTGCCTCGTGCTCCCACGAGGAGGTTGAACAGTTCATCAACTTTACTAACACCTTCCATCGCGACCACAAATTCACCTGGACTGTCTCAGACTCCTCCCTCCCCTTCTAGATCTTTCCATTTCTATCTCGGGCGACCGACTCAACACAGACATCTACTATAAACCGACTGACTCCCACAGCTACCTGGACTACACCTCCTCCCACCCTGGCCCCTGTAAAAACTCCATCCCATATTCCAAATTCCTTCGTCTCCGCCGCATCTGCTCCCAGGAGGACCACTTCCAACACCGCACAGCCCAGATGGCCTCCTTCTTCAAGGACCGCAGATTCCCCCCAGACGTGATCGACGATGCCCTCCACCGCATCTCCTCCACTTCCCGCTCCTCCGCCTTGAGCCCCGCTCCTCCAACCACCACCAAGACAGAACCCCATTGGTTCTCACCTACCACCCCACCAACCTCCGTATACAACGTATGATCCGCCGTCATTTCCGCCACCTCCTAACGGACCCCACCACCAGGAATATATTTCCCTCCCCTCCCCTATCAGCGTTCCACAAAGATCACTCCCTTCGTGACTCCCTCGTCAGGTCCACACCCCCCACCAACCCAACCTCCACTCCCGGCACCTTCCCCTGCAACCGCAGGAAATGTAAAACTTGCGCCCACACCTCCTCCCTCACTTCCCTCCAAGGCCCCAAGGGATCCTTCCATTTCCGCCACAAGTTCACCTGTACCTCCATACACATCATCTATTGCATCCGCTGCACCCAATGTGGCCTCCTCTATATGGGGAGACGGGCCGCTCACTTGCGGAATGCTTCAGAGAACACCTCTTGGACGCCCGGACCAACCAACCCAACCACCCCGTGGCTCAACACTTTAACTCTCCCTCCAACTCCACCGAGGACATGCAGGTCCTTGGACTCCTCCACCGGCAGAACATAACAACACGACGGCTGGAGGAGGAGAGCCTCATCTTCCGCCTGGGAACTCTCCAACCACAAGAAATGAACTCAGATTTCTCCAGTTTCCTCATTTCCCCTCCCCCCACCTTGCCTCAGTCGGTTCCCTCAACTCAGCACCGCCCTCCTAACCTGCAATCTTCTTCCTGACCTCTCTGCCCCCACCCCACTCTGGCCTATCACCCTCACCTTGACCTCCTTCCACCTATCACATCTCTATCGCCCCTCCCCCAAGTCCCTCCTCCCTACCTTTTATCTTAACCTGCTTGGCACACTCTCCTCATTCCTGATGAAGGGCTTATCCCCGAAACGTCGAATTTCCTATTTCTTGGATGCTGCCTAACCTGCTGTGCTTTAACCAGCAACACATTTTCAGCTGTGATCTCCAGCATCTGCAGACCTCATTTTTTTACCCCAAGCGTTATTTGTATCAGGAGAGTGGATCTCACACCAGCGAACTTATTCAAGTTGGTTTGTGAGGAGAGCAGGGGGGTAAAGTGCTGTACAAATCCGGCAGCAGCACATACAGAGCCCCATGACCGAATGATGATACCCCCAACCACAATATAGGATATTAGTTCCTCCAGCAGTTCAGTGCCCCGTGAGCCAAGTCAAGAGGTTGCCTAGGTCCACAAGTCCCAGTGCGACTCCGGTTCAGTTGGGACAGCAGCAGCCTTTGGAACGTTGTGTGTCAGGTCCGTTATATGTTCGCTGCGGTCAGGAATGTAGGTACAGCAGTCTGTGCCAATGAAGGTGCCAGTGCCCCTTTTTGGCCAGCCAATTGTCCAGGGCCATTCTGTTTTGTAGGGCGACAGTGCGAATGGCGACAGCCTCTGCATTCATCTGGGCAAACCCTTCAGCCATGGCATGTTATCTCCTCTGGCGTGGTGGCCAGCTGATGCACCTCTTTGTCGAGGTGCAGGGTTTCGTAAGTGGACACAAAAACGGGGTGGAGTGGCGAGGGTGTTATCTGTGGCGAATAACCTTCTGTAAGGGAGAGGACTAGCAGTGGCAAATCTGGCACCACATACCAAGTGCCAGATCATGACAACGCCAGCTGTGGTATGACTTGTGGCCACAGACAAAATAAGTGGTATTATATGTTCCTTCGTGGTGGGTTTGGGTTCTTGTCCAAATATTATTGAAAATGGTATTGTGGGCAGACATGTTGTGGCCAAGTAAATCCAGGATGCGTCACTCTGCTACAGACCAGAATGCTGCAGGGGTCAAGAGCAGTGAGTTAGTGCACCATCTCCACCCAGCCACCCATGCCGATGGTTGTCTTCTCGTTAGGCAGATGGTTCCTCTGCGTGGCCCTAGTGTTTTGTTGTCAGTGATGGTCAAGGTTTGGTGTTCTTCTGAGAGGTTCTGGGCTGCGTATTGCCACCCTGTGAATTTGTCGAGCAGGTATCCTGCGGATTTCCAGCAGTCTGACCTATTAGCCACATGAATGGCCGGTCTGGTTCGCAGACTGAGCATTGTGTCCCCAAGGAACTGTCCAGTTTCAGTCACAATTCTGCCATCCCTGCGGTGTAAAAAGGGACTGTGCCGTGGGGAATACCCCGATGAGAATGTTCAGGTACACGGGCACAGACACAGCTGCTGGTCTGGTTTACCCTTTTGGCATACCTGTGGGTCATGTCAAGGAAAATGTTCATTCACGGCTCAAGGTGGATTAAGTGTCTTGTTCTGTGTGCCCTGTTACTGCTCAGTGGAGAAGAGAATTTCAGACCAAAAGTGATGATCCCGATGGCTGCAGCAAAAAACTGGATCCCTCTGTGATATCTGGAGCTGTATCTTGTTCTGCTTGGTTGTCCTTCTGCGGAGGCGGAGCCCTCTTTCACCGAGTCGCGTTCTGTTCTCCCTTGGAGCGTGACAGCTGTCATCGTTGTGAGACAGACTAAGCGTTGTCCTTTCCATCTGGTGTAAAGAAAATCTTTCGGTAGGGACTATCACGTTACATATTACCTGGTCTAAACGGGTGAAGTGGTTCCTGCTGTGGCGTGGACTCCGCAGCTGTTTATTTGCTTGTTTGTTTTTTGTTTTATCCCCACACTATCACCTAACATTTGTAGTGTTTATTTTTCCCCCAGCACTCATGTTGTGTGTGTACAATTTTGAGACACAGTGAAGGACACCAGATGTGCCAATCTTTATTCAGTTTCGACCAGCAGAAAGAAAAGAAACGCCCAAGTGGCCAGTATAGCGCAGCTTTTAACAAATCATAGTTTAAAGTGAACTTTCTACTAAGGGCTTGAACATAATCCAAGAGAGTTTCCTGTGTTAAGAACAACGCTATGTCATTGGCTAGTTTTGGGGGTCTGGCAGTGTGGGAATGGACTTTTCCGTTAGCACTTCAAAGGGTGTAATTTCCGTCGTTCAGTTTCCCTGTTCTCTTACTGTGTAAAACACCAGTGGCCGGCCGTCTGGCCAAGCCAATCCTGTGTCCTGAGTGATTTTGGGGAGGGTGGTTTTGAGGGTGCCGTTCATTCTCTCCACCATTCCTGATGACTGGGGGGTGGTACGGAATGTGGTATCTCCAGCGTATCCTGAGGGCATAACAGTCAGCAGTAATTAACTTTGTGGTGAAATGGGCCCCATCCCCCATGTTTCTATGTGCCCTGGGATATAAAACTGGTGCAATAACGTCCTGCAGGAAACACTTTACCCCTGCTCTGTTGGTATTTTTTTATATGGGGAATGACTCTACCCGTTTTGAAAACATGTCGACAATAACGAGGACATGTTTGTATTCCTCTTTCTGAGGCATATGGGCAAAGTCAGTTAGAAGGTGGGTGAATGGACCCTTAGGAACTGGTATGTAATCATGATTGGCTATCGGCTTCTGTGCATTTTTCGGTAGACAGACAATGCACTGCGACAGCAGAGCTTGGGCAGCAGCAGCGAATCCCACTGCATACCAGGAATGGCTGACAGCATCTTGCCTGTGTGTCCGATTCCGTGTGCTGCGAGGGCCAGGAAGTGCAGTTGGGCTTTCAGGTAGATGATGCAACCATCGGGTGGTAATTACCTGTAAGGATGGTGATTGTACGGCACCAATGCTGCCCTTTCTTCTGGTTTGGCATCTTGCTGAGCTGCTCTGACTGCATCGAGAGGGTCAGGAGACTCTGGAGGTTTCACCACCCTGGCGGACTGCAAGGCATACGTGAACAGGGGCAGTGCAGATTCCCGGGTGGCCGCATCAGAGGATGCATTTGCTCAGGTGACGGGATTGTTGGTAGCGTTGTGGGCGTCACATATTGTAATAGCGATAGCAGCGGGTAGCAGGACTGCTTCTCGGATGTTGGCACAGTGTGCAGCATGTTTGATTCGTCTCCCTGCTGAGCTGATAACACCTCCGCCCCAACCCGCTTGCATATTGTCCCAAAGTCCTAATCGACTCCAAAGGCATATCTGGAGTCTGTATAGATATTGGCTCTGCAACCCTGTGTCCGGATGCAGGCTCTGGTGAGACCAAAGAACTCTGCTGTCTATGTGGACACCTTGTCTGCCAATGCAGCTCATTAAAGTGTGCTGAAGGGGTTGCATATGGCATGTCCTGCTAACGTGCATTGGTCTGATGGACAGAAGGAAGAGCCACTGGTGAAAAGAATCTGGTCAGGGTTTTCTCAGTCCGGTCAGGACACCTGTTCAACCAGGCAAAAATGAGGACGACACATGCTGGAGATTTGTGCCAGGATGAGAGTGGTGCTGGAAAAGCACAGCAGGTTAGGCAGCATCCGAGAAGAAGGAAATTCAACGTTTCTGACAGGAGCCCTTTTTTAGGAATGCTGAACCAAGTAGAAGCAGTTGTGGTTGTCTGCAGAATCATGTTAGGTGTGTGGAATTAATGTGGCGGGGTTCAAAGCTAGGGCACGGTGTAGGGAAATGTTTGCTGAGATCACAAAACCAGTTCATTGTGTTGCAGCAAAATGTTGGATTGCTGCTGAAATAAGCAGGAGGGAGAGCGAGAGTGGGACCAAAACACGGGTGATCTAACATAATGGGGGTGGCTTTGTCGACTGTTACTGTGGCTGCTGCCACCGCGCACAAACATGCTGGCATTCCGCTCATAACAGGTACTAACTCAACACTATCAAACGCAGCAGGGTGACGGATATCCTCATGAAGCTGTGTGCGAATGTCAGATGCGAAGCCTTCTGAATTGCTTACAGAGTGGTAGAAGGGATGTGAGTAACCTGGGACTCCCAGAGCAGGAGTGGAGATTAGTTGTTTCTTCAGTTCAGTGAATGCCCGTTGCAGTTCGGGTGTCCGCTTCACTCTGGCTGGCTGTTTAGGGGAAGCTGCCTCCCACGGAGGTGCATCAATAGCACAGTGGACAGGAATCCAGGGTCTGCAGTAGTTTACCAGCCCCAGAAACACTTGCAGCTGCCTGTTTGTGACAGTCAGGGGAAGCTGGGTGATGACAGCTAATTGCTCCATGGACAGCGCTCTGACATTATAGGAAAGGTCGCACCCCACTTATTAAGCGTTATGCTGACAAAGCTGCAATTTATTGATGGATACCCTATGCCCATCCTGTGCCAGACTGCAGAGCAAGGCCACCATAAACTGCTTGCATGCAGTAGCGGAGGTGGAAGGCAATAGCAGGCCATCCGTATACTGGAGGAAGATGCTACGGCATGGTAGGTGAAGGGTGGACAGGGTGAGGTATACTGCAGCAGCAAAGACTGTGGGACTCTCCGAATACCCTTAGGGAAAGCCGGTCCATGTATTTTGGCAGCCGCCATATGTAAAAACATAAAGATTCAGGGGCTTACTTGATGGAGAATGAGGCTGAACAAAGGTCGATTACAAGAATATCAGATGGAGGAGGCGGGGAAACTGATGAGAACAGTATTTGTGTCCGTGTCTACTGGGAAGCATGGACAACAATGGCATTGACAGCCCTAAGATCTTGCACAAAGTGCCATTTTCATGATCTTCCAAGCTTGGGGATAGGTAAGAAGGGATTGTTGCATGGGCTGGATGTGGGCACGAGGATTGCCTGTAGCTAAAGTGATTCAATACGTGATTTGATTCCCAATACTGCTGCTGGTGATACAGGTATTGATGGCAGGATTGCTATTTGTCTGATTGCAACTGCATATGATTGGGCGGACAATAGCTGGCCTGTATGAGTCTATTGCTGTGCCCACAGTGAATATGGGAAATCAGCTAATAACAGTGGGCTTTCATAGAAGGAGGCAGCGCCTGGGCCTTGATTTGTGAAAGTAAATTGGAGTAATGTGGGATCACAGCACACACAAAACTCGCCCTGTCCAATCAGTGAAAGGTCTTCTGGTGTCTGTGTCTTGTCGAAAGGGTGTAAAATGCATTGTTGGTTGTCCAACACGCCCTATCATGGTTTGGGGACCTTTGGGGAGCCATGTAATCTTAATTATAAAGGAATTGTGCGGGATTGCCGTTGGGTCTTTGCAGGCCAGTGCAGCCTGCTCTGCGCTGAGTTGCACTTCTGTTGCAAAACCTTGTGCTCTGGCTATTTACCTGCCAGTGATCGTAAATGGGGAAGCGAGCTCTAGATGTGAGTTCGAGAGTGGAGGTTATGCTGGTTCCCCGGAAAAAGAAGCTGGACAGTTAAATTGACAAACAAAACAGCCTGTCAACAGCACCCATCGCAGAATGGGTGGAGGATGAAGGGGTAGTTGATGTCGGGGGCGGAGAGTGTCAGGAAGGGCGAGGGTAGGTTCTGGCGTGCACAGCCAAAAGCATGCCTCAAGTACGAATCTCACAACTAACAGCAGGGCAATTCCAGACTACTCTTTCAAACATCCTGGAGCCTTAGTGCACCGCCACTTCCCAGAAAGTGCTGAAAAGAGAGAAAGAAATAACACAATAAGTATAAGCCATAAAAAGTGAATCACATTCGTGATTAGATTACCTTTCCCATCCGCCGTCTCCAGGACAGAAATTAAGGACATGGGAGAAATTTAAGTTCATATGACATCGCAATTCATTTGAATTATTTTCCCATTCACCAGAATACCAAATAACGACAAGCAGTGTCACCGCAGGGCTTTGTTTCACAACAGCGATGAAACAACAGTCTCCCTTCGGTTCCAGTGAAAATTCAACTTGCCTGGAACGAAACAGCAGCAGTAGAGATGCTTCAGCCCGCGATTTATCGTGTGGGAGGCGAACACGTCATGACAGAGCGGACACTGACTCCTTTGAGTAAGTTAGCGCTCTCCCACACTGCAGTTAACTCTCCAAGAAGCAGAGCTGCAGTCCTGCTTTGACCATGCGACTTTAATACGCTGCAGCTCATGCGATGAAATTGCAGCAGTGGGATTCAAACCTACACTGCCTGCCAAACCAGAACCTCAATCCTTCGGCTGCTTGGCAACGCTTTTGAGCCCTGGTCTTGTCTGAATAGTGAAGGGTACCATGTCAAGTCAGCAGGATACCCTGCAGGATTTTCAGGCAGCGCCATCCTCCCTGTGACATGTACATGCTGATAATATTCTATTGTGTAGATGTGTCCCAGTTTGCCAATCTCACCGTGGTCTATCTCCCGACATTCTGTTCGTCTAAACGTGATTCCAGTGAGAATCACAAATGTGCCACAAACCACCTTAGCTGGACTGACTGTCCACAGATAAATGCGTTTCTCATTTGGTATCATTCTCTTGCCATCTCCCTGTAATACTTCGCACTTTTACTTTCAACATAAACATCAAATTCGTTTTTTAAATAACTCGATTGAAACTGCGTCTTTGTCAATGTCAGGCAGTCGTTTACAGACCCTAACCACTCTCTATGTGAAAACATTCCCCCTCATGTACATTTTTCTTCTCTTACGAATGACGTTAAAACTCTGCCGAATCGTTCTCGATCTATTCAGGTGGACGGAGTGTTCCCCCTTCCTTAGTTCCTCTGTCTAACCTACTTTTATCTTAGAAAGTTTAACAAGATCAGCCTTTGGCCTTCTGCTCTCCAAGGGGACCTGTCCCAACATTCCAAATGACATTTATTGTGGACATTCCTTGTACACAACACAATTCTCATTAACCTTTCCAGCGCTGTTTCCAATCATTTCACGTCCCCACTTCCTAAAGTTTCACACCCAGAAGTGTGCGAATATCCAGATGGTGGATTTACTCAGAGTGGGATCCTCTAACACTTGTTTCACTTTCAGCACATGTCGTACTGTGCCATGCCCACTAAAATGACACTTCTGACCCCAAAACTCAAAGGTATTTCAAGGGGTGCAACTTAATGATTTACATATTTTTATCTAATAGTTGATACGACGACCAGGCAAAAGTGAAATCAAACAACAAGGCTCAATGGCGACTTGAAGTCAGGCATTCTCACATGCCAGTATTAACTCAAGCTACTAAGCGAAGATCATGCCCTAGACACTCTTACATTTCCAACACCAAACCAGCAGGGAGTCGCTCAGGTCCAACTACATTCCACTTTGTTCTCGGATTTCTGAGCCCCAAAGTGTTTCAAGAATAACACCTTCTCATTCCATCTCCTTGTTCGCGGGACGGTGCTGTTTATCCATCCCTTTTGGACTAAGTTGTCTCCATCGGCAGAGTATTCAGCTATTTCCCTCCACCTGCAAGCAGTGTGAGGAGAGGCAAGCGCGATTACACTCTAAAGCTCGCTCTCATCGGCACTGCCAGTTCCATCAAGTGCTGGAAATCAGCAAGTTTGACTGGGAACTTCCTGAAAATATCATTTATCTGAGACAGCGAGAAAGATGTTGAGCTGGTGGTAAAGACAGAAATGTACTCCGGATACTCTTCCCTCAGGTAAATTCATGTGAGGACATTTTAGTGCAGACTGTTTGCTATTAAGAATCCATCTTCACACATCAATCCTGCAGAAAGCCTTTTGTAACAGTATCATCGGCTTCTTTGCTACAATCGGGCTGCAGTTAACATCTGAGCCCCAACTGTCCCAGATGAAGACAATCCGATTGAAACCCTCACTCACTGAGAGCGACGCCCATGTCCCTTAGCTGCGGGGCTGCAGGCTGTCTAAAGCAGAAGATAGGGTTAACAATGAGACAGTGTTTCACCATCAGCCACTCTATCCCAGTGACAGGACCAAGGGCAGCATCAACGTGTGGCGTTACTCACGCGCCAACAGAAGCTGTTCAGCCCCTCGAACCCATGGCGACTCTCTGTCGCTTGTATATTGCTGTGGTTATTCATAGTTGGTGATTTATGTCCTAATAATGCGGAGCTGTGTTTGTATCGTAATGCTGTATCCAACAAGTTGATCCAATGGTAATTCACAGGTTTTCATTTCACAGGGAGAACACTGCTGTGTGAAACAGCGTGGGTAATAACTTCACAAGTGTGTTTCCTTACTTGTGTAAATTTCCCGGGTGTATCAGTACGAGATATTCATTTAGGACACATTAAGTGAAAGGAAGCGAATTGTGAAACAAGATGCAATGCGTAGAATCGTGCTCTGTTCTAGAGACTCACTGGTGGTGACAGTACACACACTTAAACATTGAATTGTCAACGAGCAGAGGCCGTTTTCAATCAATTAATTTCCGGGTTATGAGCACAATAAGCTCTCGCTGAGCCGCTATGTTAGCGCTGACCATAGCAGAATCACACTGTCTTCAGCATTTCGTCTGGCGTATGGCACGTACCTCAGAGGATGATTTCAAAACGTCTTCACGATTATTGTGTGTTACTCTGTGACCCAGATGTGTCCCGGTTGTGTCTATATAACTTGTGAGTAACTTCTCACATTCTCATGGCTTAACTGTGATTTCACTCAGAATCACAAAATATGTCACAGTGCAAAGTGAGGCCATGCAGCCCACCTTCGCTGTGCTGGCACCAAACAATAATGAAATATATGTGTGGTTCGATTGATTGACTTTATTTGATTGATTGATTGTCCCATTAACCTGAGTACAGTGAAAACTTCGTTTGCGATTGGTAAAGGCAGATCATTGTAATCAAGGGCATGCAGATCACAGCATGAGAAAAACAACATTTTGGACAGATCAAGGCTTTCAGGTTACTCCGCACAGACGTGCACTCGGCAAAATTCACATAACAGAAACCAGCATCATTTGAAGTTAGAGAATCCATTTCTCAGTCTTGTAACGGCCAACAAGGGGGTGCTGTTGTGCATCTTTAAGGTTCGGTACCTTGATCAGAGCTCGATCTCATCAAATTTATACCTTCTAAGTCAAAAATGGAACTGAATGCAAAACTCCAGGTCTCAGGTGTGACTTCTCTCACTTACATCACCCAAGACCAACAAGCCAGATTTCAATAAAAGCTTGATCCATTAATCAGGCGAGTTTCTTTGTTTAAAAGAAAATATTTTTATGTTGTTTCGGAGTAAAGACAGCATTGTATTTTAATGACATCTCCTTGCCATTCTGACTCCTGGTTCCCAGGAGGCTGTGCGAGTCAAATCCCCCGCGAGCGGGATTCCTGCATTGGCATCTGGACGAACTCATCTTGTATTAGCAATCAGTGTCGTGGGAGAGAAACGTGAACAAGCTCTTCTGTTCCCTATCAACCATGGGGTTGTGGAGCAGGGGAGGGCGCTAGTGGGGGTGGAAGTTTTGGAAATACTGTAAATCTGTCCAAAACGGAGATCGTGCAAGCACAGGACCTCATATGCTTTTGGGAACCTTGTCCAAATAACCCTATCTGAGACTGATAGAAATGCGCAGAACTGCTGGGAAAGAGGGAATCTCACTCAGTCATCAGAAACTGTGTCTGTGTCCTTCTCGAAGTAACAGCGAGGGCTCGGCTGTCTGAATTAACACGGGATGTTACTGCAGCGAATCCTGTCGCTCAGACACACTGCACCTGACGTGTATAAACTTTACCACGTTTTCCTAGCTCAGAGAACAGATTTCACAGCTCACATCATTCGAGAGTGACAGGAAACAGAAGAAAGCGATTCAGACCATCATCAGAACAGTACTTGGGGAGCAAATGGATTGGGAGAGCAAACATTCACGATCAGTGCATGTTTCCAGCATTCACAATCTTGGTCTGTGTGACAACCAAAGGAAGAACCAGGAACTGTTTATCTTGCTTCTTGAAACAGGCGTGAAATTTTTGCAGAGCATAGATACATCTACCAGCTGTTAGTGAAATGATGCAAAGCAGGCTACAGTTCACAGAGTATGATCTAACCTCTGGGTTATATGCTCAGCACGCTCCACCTGTGACCCTCTACACACAGGATTTGAACATAAATAAAGAAATGACTCAGTGACGAAATCTGTTGAAAGGGATCCTGTTAGGAATTGAAAGCGATGGAATGAAAAGCCCCTTGAGAGCGGAATGTAACATTAACTGTGAAGGGATTGTTTTCCAAACTGGGCGAGAGTGTTCAGTGCTGTTTCCATGGGTCAATATCAGGATGGATAAATTGAATCAGCGTCGAATGTTATTGTAGGGTGCCCTGTCGTCTCGACCCACTGTACGTTTTGTACAATGGTGCAAAAGGACGGATCTTTTGTGCTGAGGGAACAACTTCAAAATCGTTAATGAGGCAACATGCACAAACGAGAGAAACAACAAAGCAACCACAGAAACTGGTGCTACGTGACGGGGCAAACCCCCTCTGCTCATGTGAACCAGCAAAACAGAAAGGATTCACCGCGTGCTGCATTCTGTTAAAATTCAAGAGGCAAAGAACTATCCGAAAAATCACTATTTAAAGTTAAAATTAACAATTTTATTGTTAGTTTTAACATTTGACAGAGACTAATCAACTTACAACTCCTTTCTCTAAAACTTCTGCTCGACATTACCGTCCCTCACCCCGACCACATTAACATTTGCAAGAACATACAAATTTTAAAAAAGCAGCTATTTGTCTAATCTTCTCAGGAATCTTCCTCTGTAGATTTTTTTTCTCCAGGTCTTTGTTTTTGTTTTTTTTCTGTGCAATCTACTTCTCCAGATAGGCATCACTTGGTGATATAACTAACATTCTACATCTGTTGGTACATTATCTGCACTCTTTGCTGTTCTTTGCCGCTCTGGGTAACTGTTCAAAATGTCTGATATTTGTCTCACAAAACGTCGGATCGCTTCATTGGCTTTGATATTGTAAAAATACCAAAGTCAAACTTGATTGGGGCATAATTTAAACTGATTGCCCGAATTCGAATTTGTTTTTTTTTGTATCCATGCAACACAGCTCTTAGTTGTTTCGACCAGATGTTATGTTGTTACCTTGTTCTGGACTCCTTGTGCAATCCAGACATTGCAGCACCATTAAAAGTACATTACACCCACAACTTCTTTACATTGGCATTTGCCAAGACAGTCTACTTCACTCAACATCTCTAACAATCTCATGTGCCTGAGATTTGAACAATCTCTGATCAATGTTGATCTAAACTGCCCTATTCTCATAACCTCAGATTTAACATGCCCCCTCATGCATGTCTTACAATATTAATTGATTCCTCACTGCGTTACTTCAGCACGCGTTGAGAAGAAATAAAAATGAGAGCAACAGTCACCTATGTGACTGCGATTTGACCCAATGTTGCTGCAGCCAACCGATTCAGTTGGAAGTGAAAAAGCCATCATCTTTCCTGTACCGGTAAAGAATTTGCCTAGCATAGTGGTAAGTTTCCATGAGTTGTATTAGACTCGGCATTATTTCTCAGGACGAAATTTACTGTGATATAAAGACATGATGAAATACACGAGGGTTGGGGGGTGCAATATGGTTCGGAAGGATATGGTTAGAGTTCCCTTGACACATAATCGTTCGAGACGACGGAAATGAGATTTCCTTGGAGAAAAGAAAAGAAGGGATGAAAAGAAAAGAAGGGTTTTAACGGCATGGTGGATTAGATGTAGAATCACGCGACACAAATCAGCAATGACTGAGTTGTGTCCTAATGGAGGTTTTCCAGCGGATGTGAGGTTGGTAAGGGTAAGTAAGAAGGAAATTACCTCTTTCAGGTGAGTATATAACTAGAGGTTAGAGCTTCAAAACGAGCAAGGAACGACACAGAAGTTTGCAGCAGTTACTTTTTACTCTGAGAGTTATTGAAATCGAAGATATTTTTTTCAGAAAAAAGAAATCGTTTTAGAAGATGATTCCAGCATATTTGACAGGTCACATGCACACACACAAGGAGTGAATTTAACAGGGATTCTGGGCTGCCTGGATGGGGCGACAAAAGTGAAAGACTCACGAATTGTTTAGCGTTCATCGGAAAGAGATTGCATAATACCTGCAACTGAACATGTTCAGTGTAAGAAGAGATGGTGGTGTTGAACGGTGTAGCAGCTCGTTCGACGTGAACTTCAACATTTTTGTAATGTACTGAGCTGTTTGTTTTAGCTTTGCATTAAATGGAAGCCGTTTAGCTCAGTCCACTGGCTAACTGGTTTATTGTATATAGTGAGACTAATAAAATGGGATTAATTTTCACACTGTCTCAGGTTGTCATAAGAATCATCATCTCCACTGCTCTCGTGATCTGTAATACAATTGCGACTCCAGTGAGTAGAATTGGACCTGTCGATGTCAAGCATCATTATCTTTGCCATCTGTTGCCTTGAACATTTGTTCACAATGACCAGGAACGGGACTGAGTCTATTTAATACTCACTGATCTCCTCAAGAAAAATCCAGCGACAAGACCCTCTGTTCTACACAGCAGCAAAACTATTTGTCATGACTTTACCAGATTCGTTGACACTATTCAATCTACCCAAAGAAATAAATCTTATCCCTTTCGAACGGGTTAATGAGCTGTGTGAGTTTGCAGCAAACAGGATTATATGAAACGAGTTTAACAGCCTTTCCAAGAATGTAATCCAGCGCAGTGTCAGAGATTTGAATAAAAGGTCATAAAGCTAAAATATCACCTCTGTTTCTCGATCCAAAGATGGATAATCACCCGGGGAATATGTGCAGTTTTACAGTTAATAACTGATAAATTTCACAAAGGCAGAACAATCCCATGAATCAGAAACTGGAGTTTTAGAATAAATGCTGCTTTATTCGACATTATTCTTGGACTACGCTTCAATCTGATGCTCCAAAAATTCAGGTTTAACGTCGGTAAAAGCAGCTTTAGATAAGGATTAAAATTACATATGTGGCATTTTAACACACTGTTAAGTACCAAGCGCTGACTAGTTGCTCCACTGGAGCCTCTGGCAGCAAACCTATAACATGCCCTACTTGTATCTCTGGGACCTTCGAGCCGCCTGTTCTTCTTTTGCTGTGTTCTGAAATTAAAGCTAAGGCAGAGAATGAGGAACTGTTATGGACATGTGCCTTTTCGAGCATCAGGTTCAGAAAATGGAAAACAGAAAACTGATGCGCAAAATAGACTTGATTGAAAACTGGGGTTCTGTGGGTCGCTGCGTTGTTTACAGACAGTGTTATATTTTCGCTGTCACAGGGAATCTCATTCGGTTTGCTTCAATTTAGCACAGATTTCTATTCAACGACACTTCAGTAACTTCCTTCTGCAAGTTCCTACAGACAACGTGAAACATGCTGCACTCATCATCAATCTTCACAATTGCTACATCCAAGGAAATGTTGCACAGTTTTCATGAATACTGAAGATATAAGAATATTGTGCAAGACTAAATTGATTTTCAGTTTAAATTGTGAAGTGATAAGAATCAAAAGTGAGATAGAAAATGCCCGAAATTCATGGTTATTACCATGGCCAGAACTCGAGCCAGGAAAATGGAAAATCTGTCTCTGAATCCCCAATATCCGCACACTTGATTGATCCATGTGTCCAGTTGGAAACTTGTGTGAAGGAGCATGCAGTCTGGCAGAGCACCTGGGAGAATTCTCCACTGTCTGATCTAAATTTGAAACAGGAGCTTTGTATTCCAGCTGTGAGAGCAGTGGGATGAGGGGGGTAGGGTGGTGGTGTTGGGGGGCTTGATATTCCGTGGTGTAGGATATTCACAGGATCCTCATCATGTTATCGTTTAAAACCCTCTGTCAGAAACAGCACAGAAAGAGTGGCATAGGAGGTCATTTCATCCGCCAGCACTACCCCGCTGTTTGATATCATTATGGTTGACCGAACACGTCAAAGTTTTTTTTCCCACCCATCCACATTAACCCGTCGCCCAAAGGAAAAAATACCTTGAATAAACCGACAAACTCTGTGCAACTATGGGAGCGAAATGTGTTTAGAGACAGTGAGATTATGAATGGGATTTGTCAATGAGCAGCCGAATCCTGGCTGATCACGTTTCAAATGATACGATTCCCTCAAAACTCAACACCAAGAAGGTGAGGAGTCTTCTCTGATCAGTAGCAGGGACGAGAAATCCAGACAATGGGAACTGATGGTAAGTCAGCAGAACAATCATTGATTCAACTGAAAACTGAACTACACTCCGATTCTGGTGGGATTCAAATCCACAAACTTTGAATCGCAATGTGAACAATGCAATAGAAGTCCAGCACGTCTTTCATTGTGCTGCAGAGCTGCGCTAACCTCCATTTTACTGCACCCAAAGTTACGGTGTTCAAGTCTTTTATCAAATTTCTGTTTATCCTCACCCCACTGTCCAGTGCATGTTCCTTATCCCTGCTTGCTCTAGCTCCTCAAGTGTTCGGCTAAATACTCCTGAAGTGTTTTGATGACGCTTAGCTTTACCACACGTTCAAACAGTGAGTTTGGTAATGAAATGGCGTTGGCTAGTGCCCGAAACATGGATTCTTCTGCTCCTCAGATGCTGTCTGACGTGTTGTGCTGTTGCAGCACTACACTCTCGACTCTGAGCTCCAGCACCTGCAGCCCTCACTTTCGCTTATCTTCGCAGGGGGAATGGTCGAGCTCAGTCAACACCTTAGTAAATCTACTCTGACCACGCTCCCGTGCAAACACACGTTTCCTGAAGGCTAGCGATCAGAACAGAACAAAATTATCCAAAGGAAAGCAGCAGTCTAGTGCATCTGGGAGAGATTTTCGAGCCAAACGATCCGCCTTTGGAACGAATGGTATGTATAGGCGGGACAGGAATATGAAGGAAGGTGGAAAGGGTCTAAAATGATTGAACTCGATATTGTGTACTGATGATTGCACGGTCTGTCAGCAGGAAATGACGTGCCGCTCTTCCAATTCGTGCTGTGCTATTTGAGATCTGCAGCAGGCCAAACAGAAATGAAGGCATGGAAACACAGTGGGATGTTGCAGTGACAGGAACCTGGAAGCTCAGGGTCTTTTTTGCTTGCAGACAGAACGTAGGTGTACACAGTCTCCCCAGTCTAGACGAGATCACATTGTGAGCAGAAAATGCAGTTTGCTAAATTGACCGATGGGCAGATAAATCACTGGAATTTTAGATTAGATTACTTACAGTGTGGAAACAGGCCCTTCGGCTGAACAAGTCCACACCGACCCGCAACCCACCCATACCCCTACATTTACCCCTTACCTAACACTACGGGCAATTCACCTGACCCGCACATCTTTGGACTGTGGGAGGAAATCCCCGCAGACACGGGGAGAACATGCAAACTCCACACAGTCTGAGTCGGGAATTGAACCGGGTCTCAGTCGCTGTGAGGCAGCAGTGCTAACCACTGTGCCACCCACCAATGAGGAGGGCAACCTTATACAATGACGAGGGAAACCATAACCGTGCAGCATTACACCTTCTGAGATTTCGTGGAATAGTGCCACATTGGGAAGTGTTGGGGGTCAAGAGGTTTGGACGAAGATGTACAGAGAGAACTTGTCCTGCATTGTGACGGTATTCAGTTGTGTGGGCTAGTGGAGAAAGGGCAGTCGAATGCATATCTTCCTGAGCTTCTTGCTATTAGCAAACACCTCATTCCGGAGCAAAACTACTAAATGATTTTCATGACAACACTGACACTAGGTACTGTTTACAGAAGCCACGTGCTTACATTGTCACTGTCAGTCTGACTCCCCGGGAGCAGTCGTACTCCCCCACGCTGATTCAGACAGCACAGTTCTTCCTGTGACATATCCCTTCGAGAATGGAAGGGCAGCTATTAATTACTCGTACCTGGAAAGGAGTATCTGTATTGCTCAATGAGAATTGCATAACTATCCCAACTACTTTTTAAAATCACTTGACCTATATGTTTGTATGTCTTGACATCACAAATTCACATCTGAATACTTCGGAAAGTTATGTGAATTTCTGCCTCTCCGAGTCATGCATACACTGTGTTCCAGATTTCAATCACCCACTGTTTGAAAACGTTTATCCACGCATTTACTCTAATCTTTCCGCCTCTGACCTTAAAGCGATGGCCTCCAGTGATCGAAAGCTCCATCAAAGCGAAACATGCATTTTAGTTTATGCTATCCATGTCCCTCAGTACTTCGTACATCTTAATCATGCCCCCTTCCCTCCCCGCCCAATCTCCTCTGCTCGAAGAAAAACAACTCCAGTTTGTCGAATCTCTCTTCCTCAGCCCAGACAATATCTTGACAAATCTCCCCTGCATCGTTTCCAGTACTGTCACATTCCTGCTATAATGTGAATTGCATAACTACACACAATAGTCTCGCTAGAGCTGAATGAACAAGTAAAATAAATTATGCGAAAGTCCAAAGAAACTGGTGTTTTTTGAAAAAGTTTCTTTTCCTCAATGCTGCCCTGTGCCCTTTTCCTGAGCCTGATTTTTCAATAATCGCTGGACCATGTCAATAAAAGCTGCGACATGAGGTTTGATCCCACAACCACAGGATCCAAATGGATCAGCTGGTTTGAAGGTCCCGATGGTGAGACTTGGGCATGGTCACCCAGCAACAGTGAGCACAGTAGCGCAGGCTGAACGAGATCATTGTGAAAGTGATTGTAAGGGAAATGAGTGGGAGAACTTAAAGGAGTTAAGTGATTGCGGGAGGGAGGAAATTCTCTGAGAATGGGTGAGTCTCAATTCTGATATATGACTCGCAGAGATGTGTGTGAGAGAGGGGTTTGATGGGAAAAACGTCATAATCTCTGAAAATGTTTTTTCATGTAAAATCAACTAATTCCTTTCTGTGTTTCTTCAGCATGAGTCACAAGAAGTAAAATGCTGTGACTCAGATTCAAACGAGCTCAATGCGGCCACAACGCAGAATATTTTAATATTCAATCCATCACTGAGTCATGCAGAGACACGCGTTTAAAGACAACAATTATTACAGTTACAGAGGAGATGTTAGGAAGTGTAGCAGATGCACAACAGGAATATTAGGTGGGCAATAGCAGATATGTGGGAATTCAGAATTAGCTGAATCTTTAAATTCGGTATCCCCAGACGCTGTGGTGGTTCCATCGAGGACTGCTTGTTGAAGACTGAGTTTGATAGATTTCTAGAAAAAGAAGGTTCAGGGGATAGGGCAGAATATTGGTGTAATGTATGCTTCAATAAAAATGTATTATTAATAATGTGTTAATAACATTTTCTTCACCAACTTCCCCACACCTGGAAGTACTCATTGCTGCACTCAGTCACATAATCCTAGTTCCGTGAACCGGAATCAGACAAACTTCGTGGCGCAGCTGCGAATACCAAACCGGAAGTGGGGGGGGTGGAAATGAGCACGTGAAGCTATTCTGTGGCACCAGTGACATGCTTGGCAAAGATGCCGTCATGGAGTCATAGGGATATACAGCATGTAAGCAGACACTTTGGTCCATGCCGACCAGATATCGCAACCCAATCTAGTCCCACCTGTCAGCACCCGGCCCATATCCCTTCAAACCCTTCCTATTCATATACCCATCCAAATGGCATTGAAATGTTGCAATTGTACCAGCCTCGACCACTTCCTCTGGCAGCTTATTCCATACACGCATCACCCTACATATGAAAAAGTTGCCCCTCAGGTTTCTTTTTTGTCTTTCCCTTCTCAATCTAAATCTATGCCCTCTCGTTCTGGACTCCCCGACCCCAAGGAAAACACTTTGTCTATTTATCCAAGAGCGTGAAATGCTGAGGCTGGGAGTGCTTCTGGTCAATTGGCTCAGAGGAAGCGTGCTGGAGCTTCAACTGAGAGGTCGATGTATTGAAAGCATTCTGAGAGATTTTTCTTTAACAATGCGATATTTTGTGACTTTGATAGGAAGAACTGCTTTTGCTCACATCGTTTCCACATCAGTCTCTTGTTCCAGTAAACACTCCAATCCAGCGTACATTGCTTCCATTCCAACACAGAAACGCGTCGTATTCTCTCTCCATCTGGGATAATCTGAATTGACAATGTTATTCTTTTAATGGAGAAATGCAGTAGGGTGTTGTATGTGCAGCAGTGATCTATTGAGCTCGTAATCTTTGGAGACTGGAACGTGGCAGCTGTTGTTACTTAAATTCGATGAATAAAATCTGGAAAATAAACCCAATCTCAGGAACAGAGACAATAAATATATCTTGCTGAAAACTCATTCATTCATGTCCCTTCGAAAGGGAAATCTGCCGACCGTAATGAATGCTGTCAACATGTGACTCCAGACCCACAACAATGTTGTTCAACCATGAATGCCCTATGACTCAGTTCAAGGTGAATTAGAGTGAACAACAATTGTTCTTCAGACCAATGATAGCCACATTCGGTGGGAGAATAAGGAAGAATAAAAATACTTGGACAACACGCAAAATGGGAATCACGTCTATGCGGACTCGAGTTCAACAGATATCCAAACTAAATAAACACAAGCATACCCGCAGCACCAAGACGTCAGGGCCATGGGGTGATTGCATGAAGGGATTCAATTACCCGCTGAGGTGTAAACTCACTTACTCAGTTCTAGTGCGTACAGGTCAGTCACCACTCCCGTATGTGAAATGTGATCACTCAGGAGACCAACTGGCAGAGTTCCCAGCAAGTTTACAAATGACAGCAGGAGTTCGATTCTACTGTTATTGCAGCTGTTAATCCCAACCAGCAATGAAGCCTGTTTGGATGCGTGTTTCCAGTGGAGTGCCACTGTTTTCTGATGTAGATCAATGATTTAGAGTTAATTGTAGGAGCCATGATTTAGAACTTAGCTGATGATGCAACAATTGGTCGTGTAATTGACTATGATGAAGAATGTCAAAGACTGCAGGGATGTATCAATCAGGTGGAAAGGTAAAATGATGAATGTAATTGAATCTAGATCAATGAGTGTTCATGAATTTGTGGAGCAGATGCAGTAACAGTGAGTATTGTGCGCGGTGTATATGGAGATAGAGATCATGGAGTGGACATTCACGATCGCTGAAGATCAATTGACAGGGGAGTCAGTTGGACGGAAGTACGTACTGTAGATGTTGGAAATCAGAATCAATACAGAAGTTGTCCCCTCTGTACACAAGGTTTGTGTTTTGTACCATTATACAAAAGATGCAGTATAATAACACACAACGCATATTCAGTCTACTAGTACAGGTATTGAAACCTGGAAATAGCACTGTGCACTCTCCTCGAGTCTGGAAAATAATTTGCTACATTCCCGCTCTTATGGCTCATTTCATTCATCGACTTCTCTTTTTCACGGAATACGATTCAGCAGATCTTCTCACTGCGTCATTTCTTTGTGTGTGTGTGATCAGATCATGTGAGCAGAATATCACAGTTGAGTGCCCTGGGCCCATAACACAGAAGCCAGACCAAACTCGTGGAATCGTACTCTGCTCTTGATCATTTCCTGAACACCAGGAAGAAATATCTAAGCTATTCAAAATTTACTAACCTGTTTTCAGAAGAAAGATAAACATTTCCAGATTTCTGCTTTAGTTGTCACATGGACCAAAATTGTTAATGCTGGAAACAGTTGAGACTGTCCGCTCACTTACCTCCATTTTCTCCCCAGGAGGTGTGAAGATGATGGTCTGAATCGGATTCTTGTAAAAACAATAATCTTTTTTATCCAATAATTTCTGGTTTATGGGCCCACCGGTCACCCACTGGGTCTCTGTGTTAGCGCCGATCACAGACGTTTCCCGCAGTCTTCAGCTTTTTGGAGCATGTACCTTCTATGATCACATCAAATGATCATCACTGTTATTGTGTGACACACTACCAATGGAGACAGCTCTACCAATGGAGGCAGCTCAGTCCGCTGGAATGGGATAGACAGTACCATCCCGCATGGGGACATGAGACAGTGCGTCCTGCGAATCATACACAGTGCAATTTATCATTCAGATCATACAAGGTTGAGAGCGCTCAAAAGGCCAATTGGTCACTTGTACCTGTATCAGCTCGAGAGTTGCAAAAGATGAGTTAAAGCGTAAACACTGGTGATTGGATCAGGTTCAAGTGGTTACGTGATGGAGAAAGCAGAAAAAGATACACTGTGAAGCGATTGAGATCTGAATACAGGAGCAGCAAATGTGTTGAACAGCGCAGAGGAGAGCTTTGAAGTATTGAATTCTGGTTGATGGGACGATCATGCTTTCACTAGGCCACGCTGCTACAGTTGATAATATGTCAGTGTCCCTAGGAATTGTGATGTCGCAGGCAAATATCGCCGTTACAATGCAGGAAATTCCCTTTTCCAATGTGACAGCAGTCTGTATGTAAAATAACTTACATATTGAACCTTTTCTCATAAATGATTCCACTCCATCTCTGTGTTTTATTGTCTCCTTTCCACTTCACCTGTCATTGTGCCTGCACTGAAGTTGATTTGCTCCTGTTGCATGTCTTTTAAAGTCTGGGTGATGTGATGCAGTTGAATTCACGTATCTCCTGTCAGAATTTTCCACTTCACTTCAGCCCGTCCTAACTTCACTGTCTGATAACGCTCCCGTTGCTTAGGTGTTAAGCGCTCGTCTCAGATCCAGCCTGCTCTCACCCAAAATAAACGCAAAACATAGTCACACTGTGATCACTGCAATCCAGGGGAATCTTCACTCCGAGGTCTTGGAGATAAATTGGAGTAGTGTGGGGTTGTGGGGAGATAGCTGCGAAAGCGATAGTTGGATGAAAGTGAAGGAGAAGATGATAGGTCAGAAGGAGCAGTGATGAAATGGGTCCAGAGAGCAGTGTCAAGTTGGAGGCTTGGGACTTGGGGGAAGTGAAATGAGGAAACTGTTCAAATCCGCACTAATCCTTTGAGGTGACACAGTTCCAAGACTGAACATATGGAGTTCCTCCTCCAGACATTGAGTGGTTATGGTTTGGTCGTGTACATCTTTGACGGAGTGGGAGGGGGTGTTGAATTGTTCAGTCACGGGAGGGTGCAGATGGTGTGTGCAGGTGTCCCAGAGATGTTCTCTGGAATGATCTGCAAGAAGATGTCCTGTCTCCCTGATGTACAGTAGACCACACTGGGTGCAACGGATGCAGTAGATGACATTGAAAGCCGTACAGCTGAATTTCTAACAGACGTGGAAGGATCCCTTCGGGCTTCAGACGGAAATGAGTGGAGTCGTGTGGGCGCTGGTTTTAGCATACCTGAGGTGGCAGGGAAAGATGGCAGTAGTGGGATGTGAGCTGAATGGGATCGTAGACCTGACGAAGAGTTCGGGGAGGGAATGGTCTTTTTCGGAATGCTGATAGGGGTGGGGAGGCATATATATATATATATATATATATATATATATATATATATATATATATATATCTGATGGTGGGATCTGTTTGGAGATGGCAGAAGTGGTGGAGAATGATGTGTTTTATGTGGAGGTGGGTGGGGTGAAAGTTGAGGACCATGTGGTTCTGTCCTTGTTGCGGAGGCGGTGGGTTTCAAGGACGATGGTGTGTGAAGTGGAGGAGATGCATTGAGGGCATCTTCAACTACGGGGGAAGGGAATTTGCGATTATGGAAGAAGGAGACCAACTGGGACTTTTTGAGGTGGAATTGGTCATCCTGGGAAAATATATGGTGAAGGTGGAGGAATTGGGAATAAGTAATGGAGGTTTTACACGAGTTGGGGTGGGAGGAGGTGTAGTGTTGGTAGCTGTTGGAATCGGTGGGCTTGCAGTATATGTCTGTAATTCATCATTCGCTGGATGCGGTGATGGACACTGCCAGGCAGGGGCGGGAAGTTGCCAAGATGATACAGGTGAATTTGAGTTCGGGGTGAAAGCTGTTGGTGAACTGTTAAACCACCTCATGGGAGTACAAATTAGCGCGAATACATTCATCAATGTAGCGGAGAAACATGTGGAGAGTGGTGCCAGTGTAACTGCGAAAGATGGACAATTGCAGACATCTGACAAACAGGCAGGCATAGCTAGGTCAGATGCGGGTTCCCATGACTACCCCGTTGGTTTGGAGGAAGTGGGAGGATTGAAAGGAGAAGTTGTTGAGGGTGAGGAACAGTTCAGCCAGGTGGATGAGGGTGTCGGTGAAAGGGTACTGGTTGGGATGGGGTGAGGTGAAGAAACAGAAGGCTTGGAGACTTTCGTCATGGCAGATGGATGTGTACAGGGACTGGATGTCCAAGATGAAAATGACGCGTTGGGGGCCAGTGAAACAAAACTTTTGGAACAGATGAAGTACATAGGTGGTGTCACGAACGTAGGTGTGGATTACCTGGACTGGGGAGACAGGAAGGTGTTGAGGTAGGAAGAGATGAGTCGATTCTGACAGCGCAGGCTGAGACAAAAGGTCTTGGCAAGGAGATAGAATCGAGCAGTGCGGGGTTGGAGTTTGGAGGCTGTAGATGGGAGATTCCACAGAGGTGATGAGATTGTGATGGTCTAGGAGATGATGGGAGGTGAGACTGTGATCGGGGGCAGTAGGAAAAGGTGTCGACGAGTTGGCGCCTGGCTTCAGCAGTGTGCCTCAGTCCGACTCACAAGCCTCATTCCTGATGAAGGGCTTATGCCTGAAACGTCGATTCTCCTGGCCCTCGGATGCTGCCTGACCTGTTGTGCTTTTCCAGCATCACACTGTCGACTATTCATTATTCCTGTCTCATTTACACCACCAGGTCCGTGCTGTGTGTTTGCCTTCAGAAAGCATTGTTTTCATAACGTGCTGCAACATCTGCCATTCTCAAACAAAAACAGAAATTGATGTAAAACCTCAGCAGAGCTGGCAGCATCTGTGCAAAGGAATCATGGTTAACGTTTCAGATCCACTGGGTCCATCCCTCCACAGATGCTGCCAGACTTTATGAACTTTTACTGCAACCTCTGTTTTATTTTGCTTTTCAACATCGGCAGTTCTTTTTTTTTGTTATTTTCTACCAATATCATTTGGCTAAAGATTATATAAAATGTTTTGAATATGACTGCGATAGAACGGCCAGTTTCCACAAGTCCGCTCCTGCTACTTGGTTCACGTGACCAATGACTTTCCACTTGGTTACCTCGCCCTACAGCTGCACTGTATATAAATTGAATAAATTACGGTATTCTCTCGAATTGGTAATCTGGAGCGAGATTATTTGAATTGTTGAAAAAGTAAGATCGACAGAAAAAATGCAGGATGTTACATGGGAAACCGGAAGGGAAAGAAAGAATAGTGAATGATAGTGTTCAGACAAAAATTAAATGTCGTTGCTCAACATTCAGAAAATGCTATCTTTCACAAACATAACACATTGTGGAATGTAACTTTTGGTACAAGCAATGCAAGCAGATTACAAAATCTTAGTCTGAAAGTCTTGCTGCAAAGGTTTTAGTCTAAACGAACGCACACATGGGGTTCAGTGCTATCATGTTCTCCTAAACTGGAGAAGTAAATCCTTGCCTTCGAGGATACATGGTCAATGTTCACTGATTCATCCCAGTAATGACAGGACATTCTTCTGGAAGCATATGACTACAATTATTCAATGTTCCATGGAGTTTTGAATAAGAGGTGAAATGAATGTCTCCATTCACAAATTAGTCATTCAGTAGAACTCAATACAAAGACACATGAAGTGATGAACGAAATGAGCAAGAACACGGAAATAAAATGCACAATAGCTACAATAATTACTATGTGGAAAGTGTTGAATTCAGATCCACGGTGGTCTTTGGCAATGATATTTACTGTCCAGAACCAGTCTGCACTGGAATGATTATAGCCCTACTATGATGTATTTGATCTTCAGTTACCTTTAGAAATAGCTGACACTCACTCAAGTCATGGAGATTTAGAGAAATCATATTTAAAAAGCAAAGAGTTCACTGCGTAACTGTGAAATCTTTAGGTCATCCTCAGTGGGAGCATTGTCTGAAATCCTTGACATTATTCTCCACCAAAGACATGTGAAGAATTTAGAAAGGGCACAGACGCTGCTCCCTGGATAGCAAGATATTAAGAATCCCAGGGACGTTGTTGACTGAGACATAAAAGCATCAGAAAGGATATAAATGGTTTCATCGGCATGATAGAGAGAATGAAGGAGTTTATTCACGAGATGTGGAAATTCTGGACCAGAAACACGCAAGTTTAAACGGAATCAAAAGAGATTTTCACATAATGTGAGGTTTGAAGTGACTAAATTGTGGAAGTTTCCTCTTTCGAGTGAATCAACAACTTCAGTTAGAACTTCAAAAACCACGAGTGAATGATTAAGAAAAGATTGGATGAGAGTTTCTTCCACTCAATAAAGTTATTGAAACCCTAAATGACTTTCCAGAACTAAAACGCAGATTTCTGATTTCATAGTGTTTTAAAAGACGCCCGAACTAACATGCAAGGAGGGAATTTACCATTGAAAGAAAGGAAAAGTGTGGGTGTGGATTACTTTCGTCTTTTGTTCAGACACAAAGGCATTTCACGAGCACGCACAATTGAATAAGATTGGGTATAAAAAGTTCATGGATTTGAAAGGTGCAGCGTATTTTTCAAGGTGAAGCATTGAAAATGGGGCTGATGTCCTCAAATAACTGCAGACAGAAGTTACATCCAAATGAGTAACAACTGAATGGTCACTTGGAGACGCAACACTTAGTTTAAAGATTTGACCACATTCACAAGATGTTAGGTGTATTTCATGCTTTCTTATCTCTACCATAAATTAGACTCTGTCTTTGTTTGTATTTTCCAACCTCTGTACTTTTCAGCAGCACACCATTTCAGCTGAAAGATGTTCAGACCAAAATTGAATACAATATTCAGACGTTCATATGCGATCAATCTAATTGTTTTGAATATTACAGTGACCTTTGAGAGTTTGCAACAAGCTGCATAACATGAAATCAGCTCAACATCTATTTTCCTGGAATTTAACGCAGTTGTATATGGGAAACGTCATCCATCTCCTGAAAAATCGTCGTCGGCTCTCTCTCCACACATGACCCTTCTCGTTTTCAATATTTGCCTTATGCTTGTAGTCAAGCAGTCACTATCCATAAAAGGTCGTTTCACAATCCACAAACTTTCCCATAAACTTGGCTTTGCTCAATATCACATGCCATCCGTACCCCTCAACACGACGAAAAATTAAAGCTGCTCAATGTGAGGCTCAGACCTAAAACTTCGGCACAACACAGCCGAATATACAGGAACACAGATAAAATGCACTGGTCACCTGCAGCACTGGAGCGACACATTAATGCTTGTCTCAACATTCGTGGTTGTACCTTAACGGTAAGGAAACCGAGTTTCTCTGCTTCCATGGCTGGTAACTGCGATTATACGACCATCTTCACCAGTGGTTCTGACCACGTGTGAGGCAAGTGGTGAGCTAATCATTGCAAAGATGGGTAGTTGTTAAAATGTACAACTTCAATTTTTGCCTTCACTAACCAACGAGCCTTTTATTTTGCTTTTCATCTGTAGAAATCTTAAAATCTTCACTTTGAACAGAATTAATGACACATCTCCATTGTGTCTCTGGCATCAAACCCCCTCTGAATTCTTCCACCGCAGTCCGCTGTTTGGGAAGTGTTCCTGTTGTGGGAAATGCACTTCCCTGCGTGTCACCTGCTACTCCCAGCATGCGCTGTGGTACTGCACTCATTTTCCTTCTGACACTTGCTCACTGTGTTGCTGTGATCATACAGTGATTGGCGTCGCACGGCCCAGGAAAATGGTACTGATCAAGGTTTTTGCATTGTTGAATTCAATTGTCAGTTTAGCCTTATTTAGGATTTTGAAATTGTCTGTCCTGTACACAGGTGCGTGTCAAAAATATCTGAGTGGAAGATAGGTGTTCTGAATAATGACATTGAGCACTCCAGTCTGGAAAACAATTCCTCACAGACAATTTTGCACCTCTTGCTGTCACGGGTTCTTCATTCTGTTGACTTAAAATCGTCACAGAATTCAACAGACCTTGTTACAGAGTCATTTGTTTATTTTTGTTCAGATCACTGTGAGCAGAGTGTCACAATGGGAGTGTGCTTGCCCCACAAACCAGAGGTCAGACCATACACTTGGAACTATACTGCGTTAATTATCATTTCACCAACGTCAGGGAGAAATCTCTGCTGTTCTGAATTATTTAAGCAATTCACTTATTCATAAGATCACAGGCTTGTAGGCATGTGTGATGAGGTGGCCGCGAGGTTAAGGTGATCAAGTACTACTCCCTCGTGTCTTGCACGTGTGGGTTCGAGTCCCACTCTCGACGATTCTCATTGTTATTATTTTTGGATGACCACAGTTGTCGTATTGAAATTGGAACTCCAATGGTCAGTTTCTATGCATTACGCTATTGTAAAATATAAAAGAATAATTTGAGCCTGTTGCCTAAATGGCATTGAAATGTGGATTGAATTGGGATAATGAAAATGAACGCGTTTCTCCTTTCCAAGTCAAGTTGTTGTGAATGTTTATCATACGAAGGAGATCCAGGAAAATGTTTCTGCAATGGGATTCTTAATGAATGTTTTGTCATATGAAATCTGGAGCCGGTTGTATAGAATTTACTCATCTTGGTGAGAAGAGCACAGAAAGACAGCATAAAATAATGGAGATATTTCAAAAAGGGCAGGGGATTTGTGTAGGGGCACCAAGAACTGGCTGTAAATGCACAGTAGAGAATTGCCGATGTGGGTGCCGTGCATGGGCACGGACAGACTTACACATTGGTCTACCCCATTTCCCTTTGCTCTAGCCATTGAAGAAGGATGGACATACGGCACAGATGAACACTCTCGTTATGCACACACTGAATGCATCATATTGAACTATGAACTGGAGAAGTCAACATGTTAACTGCAGGGTCTGAACCTAAACTGTGTATCAATAACCGCAGACCAATGCAGCATAAACAACGAAAATTATTTCATGTGTCTTCATACGTATGTCATTAACAGACGTTTCGCTCTAATACCCGTGTGGTTAAAAGAGGGAGACACCATAATTCAAGGTGGATGAACAACATTACCAATTCCATAATTTTACACAGAGAACAAGTTAAATTTAAATAATACAAACCACATTCCCTCACCTGGAATAACAGTATGATTTCATTACAAACATTGTCCTTGCTAAGGAGCAGTTATTCAACATGAAAAATAGGATGTAATGTTTATTGAACATACGTCAATTAGCACCATTATCTTACTTCAGATTGACTGCAATATGCACATGCTAAATAACGTTTAAGAAAGAAAGCCTTTTGGAAAAACCGATTCGGTGGTGATTAAAAATAAGATTAGGTTCTCAAGATGCGGATATTCCACCAATGTTTCCAGTGGTGGAAATGGTCACTGGGCAGTATTTCTTAGATGGTATGGAGGTGTGTGAGCTGCCAGGGTTTGCGAGCTCCAACTCATCTGGAGCAGCGTCTGCTGACATGGAGCAGGGAGTATTGTGACAAAAGTCCAGGAGTTCCAATCACAACTGGACCAGCTTTTATTGACATGGAGCAGCAGGGATCATTGGGAAATCAGACTGGTAGATCCAACCTCAACTGGACCTATTGACATGGAGCAGGGAGCAGTGGGACCTCAGACTGGGAGCTCCAACCTCACCTGGAGCAGCTTGCATTAACATGGAAGAGGAGGGAACATTGGGACATTAGGATGGGGGAAAGAATATTCAACAATTTTAATCTGAAGTAAAATAGGTTTCAACACCTCAGACGTTAATTGATTTATGAATAATCTCTCCCGGGAAAATAATTAATTCTATAGATATTAAAGACAAGTCCTGCAAACATTCAACTCAGGAAAACGCATTGCTACAGACAGAAACGGGAGAGATGTTTCAAGTCTTTGTCTTTTCTTTTCTGGTTGACTCTGCACTGGATTACATCACCGGAAGGACGTTTTCACTCATTTCATATTATTCAGTTTCCTGTAAATACGGACAGGTCATTAATGTAATCTAAAGCTGAAAATTAATGAGAATATGCAATGTTGTGATTCGGCTGGACTTTACCACTAATTATGCTGGAAACGCATAAAAGTAAGTTGCAAATTCCTCAATCAGCAGTGACCTCACTAATTGGCTGATCAGATTGTGAATGGTAGGTTTTTTAGGACAATTTGACGTGAATCATTAATGGTGATTACCTTTGTTCTTTGTTCACGTTGTGCCTGTTACTGTTATTGCTCATGTCCTTGTTTGCACCACAGCTCTGCAGCGTGTCAAATCTCAGCTGTGCATCTGGCCGGTGGTACAACCATTCATCTCGCTGGCTACTGGTCAGGT
This sequence comes from Hemiscyllium ocellatum, assembly GCF_020745735.1. Taxonomy (NCBI): domain Eukaryota; kingdom Metazoa; phylum Chordata; class Chondrichthyes; order Orectolobiformes; family Hemiscylliidae; genus Hemiscyllium; species Hemiscyllium ocellatum. Next base: position 28,045,019 of record NC_083446.1, read on the forward strand.
GGTTGTAGGTTCGACTTTTGCTTGGCGCAGTCGCATTGTGGAGATTCATCACACATCCAAACTAATCTTTCTTGCTACACTGATGTGGATTATATTTGAAATTTTCATCTCCAGGAACGAAAGTTCTTTCAATGTTTTCGATCAGCTAAACATTAACAAAAGCAATCAGAGTTAAAACTTACACAGCACCAGGTTGTATGTGCTGCTTCTTCATCAGGTGGTTGTCAACTGTGGGACTCTAATCTGGCTTTGTGTGACTTCCAAATTTATCCATCCAAGTCCAAAACCAACACATCCATGTCATGGGTAACATCGACACCACGAACGGTCGGTTAAAATCCAGATGATCTTTCAAGAGATCCCGCATGTTGACACACTCATCAAGTTTCCGCAGAAAGATACAATCTGATGAAGGAGTGGCTCTCTGAAAGCTAATGCTTCCACATAAACCTGCTGGACTATGCCCTGATGTTCTGCTTTTTTTTAAACTTTGTCTACCCAACTCAAACACTGACACTGCCATATCATAGAGAACATCATTCATGTCCCAGCGAGGTCAGAGATAGCAATCCTGGAATAGCCCCACACATTGCTCATAGGTACGTTTCGTTTTCAGAAACCAACCAAGTCCATAGCTGAGACTCAGTTTTGACAGATTTTTGAAACTCTTTGGAAGTGGAATCAGATGAGAATGAAGGATGAACTGTCCAGCTGTGCAGAGAGAGGGAAGACACGTTTCCCTTCTTTCAAGGGCTGGGGTATTGACTGATCTAAGGCATCAAACAGATTCCTGGTAGAGCTGCTCTCTCTGCCTCAGGAACAAGAAGTCCTGATTTCCTGAACGGTAATGAAACCCAGGCCACTCAATTAAAGTGCCGGATACTAAGCACTAGACCACCAGGGATGAGGGCAGAAGATGTTGCACCATTTCTTCGTAACACAGTTTTTGGAATTATGTCACTAAATATATATTTCGCCGCAAAAAAGATTGAATTATCGAGTGTTTACAGCACAGAAATGGGTCCCATCATCTCACTTCCCAGCACTTGGTCTGTAACCTTGTGAACTCTGACGTATCATCTCAATGATAATTTCTCTGGAACGTTTTAATCTCGTAAGACACAATAAATGGGATTGAAGTTTGAGATGGGAAAAATATGTTGACACTCAGTTGGTGAACTGATCCCCATTTTTACCCACAGACTGAAGCACGCAGTCCACAAGAGTGACACAGGCCTCTGGAGAAAACAAGCAGAAAGTAAGATTTCACCCGCTTGGCAGATATTGTCCCATTTCAGACTTCACCGCCAGTGTCTGGTTGGAGCAAAGAATGGAAGCATTCAGCCTCTCCCGTCCCATTTCTCTGCAGTTTGTACTGCTTCACCTCGTTCTTGCTGCCAAACGGGATTATTGCTCACGCCCGTTTTCTCCTGTCCTGCCAAACCTTTTTCCTCAAGTTATTGGATTGAAAAATAGGAATGCGCTATTTCAAGCACTTTTCAAGTTTATAAGACCAGTATTATCACCACTGAGCCATCAAATTGCCAGCTCAGAGAAAAGGTCTCATCCATTAGAAACTGAAATGCAACAGATGATTGGATAGCCTCAGTATTATAAACCAACCAACAAGACCGGAATAAAGCCGAGGGGATCATGCACAGAAGGATGGCAGAATAGAATGGCGAACCTTATGGTGTTCAGGATGGTGTTAACAGAAATCTTCCCTGGTAGCATATTGATCAGGATTCGATGCTTCCACTGTCATGGCTTTTTAAACAGTTAACGTTTAAGTAATCAATATGAAATACTGCCTGATCTTTCGAAGCAGAATGATATTGTGCAACAGTCAGAATCGTTCCCCTGCATGTTACAGGTCCGCATCAGCATTGTCAGCTGCAATTGCCTGACATTGAATCAGTTTAAATCAAGAACGGAGAGGGCGTCACGAAATCGGAAGGGGAATGGTCATTTGTAAGCGTTAACTGCATGCCTAGTGGAGCCACATTGAATGTAGATACTGAATATTGGTTTTCCTCTTTACCTTGCTGTACTGATCAGTCCGGATCATTTACCCACATTGTCTGTCTGTTGTGTGATGTTCTTTGTACATTTCACCTCGGTTCAGTGTTCTGGGGGTCCGCGCACTTTTATTTTGTCACATTTTACTCAGGTTGGTTTTCTAGCTTCATAATAAGACCAACAATTTTAGGAACAGAAAAACTCCATACAGACAATTAAGTCTACTCCGCTATTGAATGGTTTCATGTCTGATCTGACAGCCTTGAACTGCACTTTCTTGCCTTTCCCCATAAGGCTTGATGTCCTTGCTGTTTGAAGATCTGCCGATCTCAGCCTGATTACACCTAATGACCCTTCCTCAACAGCCTTCTCGTACAAGGAAGTCCACTGATCCAGAACTGTCTGAGAGAATAAATGCTTCCTCATCTCTGTTTTAATTGTTAGATCTGCATTATAATACGAAGTTAAATATCACGAAACACCAGGTCATCGTCCAACAGTTTTAATTGGAAGCATCAGCATTTGGAGAGGTGCTCCTTCATCAGGTGGTTGTGGACTACACAGTTGAAAGATACAGAATTGAAAGCAAAGGGTTACAGTGTGATGTAACTGAAATCATACTTGCAAAATACCTTGATTTTATTTAAGGCTTCCTTCAATTAGAATGTCTATGTTAGGTTCACTTCTTTCTTGTGTAAATCGCAATATTTATTTTAAAGTTACATTCTCAGGTGAACTTTAACAATTGGTGTCATCGCAGATAATATTTTGAATGTTTTAGTCACTGCGTGCTGTGTCCGTGCTATAATGTTTAGACGAACGCTAATCTAAAAAAAACAAGCTGCCAGCTAAGATGCTTTGAGGCATGGCGCATTGGTGAAACCGAGCAGAGGCTACAGCAACGGATGAATGGGCACTGCATATTAATCAACAGACAACTTTGCTCCTTCCCGGTTGAAGAGCACTTCAGTGGTCCAGGACATTCGACCACGGATCTTCCGGTGACAATCCCCCAAGGCGGACTTCGGAACAGGCAGCAGCTAAAAGTGCCTGAGCAGAGGCTGATAGCTAAGTTCGGTGCCCGTGGGGATGGCCTCAAACTGGACCTTGGGTTCATGTCACAATACAGGTGATCTTATTGCCCTGTTCACTCACAGAGACCCTCCTACACACACACACAAACACACACACGCATTTGTACTTGCAGAGTTACATTGGACTTTGCTCAAAAACTGCATGAATCCATGTTAACTCATTTTTTAAAACTTAGAATCGGTCTAAACATTATGGAACAGACAGCAGCACACGGGGACTGACACCAATTGTTAAAGTACACCTGAAAATGCAACATTATTGGTTCTGTTCTCTGTTTTCCTTGTCCTATAATAGTATCATAATATTTTAGTAACATCACACTATAAACTTGGGTTATAAATTCTGTGTCTTACAACTGTGTACTCCACAACCACTTGATGAATGAGCACGGTCCAAAAGCTAGTACTTCCATTTAAACCTGTTGGACTATAACCTGGAGTTGTGTGATTTTCAGATTTGCACTCCACAGTCCAAAACCGGCATCTCCAAATCATTCGATATGAGGCGCTCTAGTCACAGAACCAAACTTTCTGCATCCAACTTATTAAATCCTTGTAAAACCCTATATGTTTCAATAAGGATCATTTTTGTTGTACTGAGTCTGAGCAGGCAAAGGCAACTGATTTCAGCGTTCTTTCCCGTTTGATTCTATCTCCAATATGAAATTCTCACTGACTCTGACAGAACTGCTATTTTGCTGTTTTGTAAAGTCAGGAATTCATCATCAATTCAAAGAACAACAGAATTCTTTTTTTCCCTGATTGGAAATCAACATTGGAAAATAGCAGTGAGAGAGCTGAATTTCAACACTTTTGCACCATGGAAGACATATGCAATGTTTGCAATTTTTTTTGGTAACTTTGTTTTTGCCTTTTTGTTTCAGTTGAAAATTGACAGTCATTGAGTTTTTAAAAGTATGGCGAATGGTCCTTCAGCCTATTCCATCAGTATCAGTCATCAAACATCTGGCTTGTAAACACAAATTCCAGCACGTGACTCATCGCCTGATATGTTCTAACATTTCAAGTCTTCAGGTAAATTGTTATTCAATTTCTTAAGGACTCAAGTGGAACAAAAACACCTCTGTGAACGACATGTTCTGAAAGACAACACGATCTCAGAGCCGTTTGTCAGTTTTCCTCATGATGCTGTGGAAAATGTTTCTGCGCTCAAATTTGAATTGGTTTATCCTATTTCTTCTACAGTTTCCTACTTTCTTTAAATGGTTTAGATTCCAATACATACTCAAGTTGCCGAAGTCACGTGTTTGTCCTTTCACTCTCTCGCCGGGAGCTGCAGTCCTTCCTCACGCTGATTCAGACAGCACTGTCCTCCCTGTGACATGTCCCATGGAGAATGGAGGGACAGACATTAATAACCCGCACATGGGAACGGAGCGACAGTTTTAAAACATTTGCACTGCCCCAGAGAGGAATTGAGCTCCTATCTCCGGCCTAACATGCGGCGACACAACCATTATACTACCGAGGACAACTGCGTCAAAGGAGATTCTTCAGACCGTTGTGGCTCCATTTGTCAAAAACAATTGCTTAACGACCCGAATCGTTTTGCCCATAGCCTTATAAACACTAGCAGAACATATTCACATCTGAATACTTCTTCAGGTTTTCAGGATTGCTGCCTCGCTGACCCTTACAGACAGTGTGTACCGAATTCCAACACACGCCGTCCTACAACGCTTTCCCACATGTGGGATATAGGAAAATATGTTTCTTCTGCAATTCTAAAATTCATTATATAACTCACATCAGTGCGTAATTGTTTCAGCCAGGAGCTGAGTCAACAAGAATGTGAACTCTGTGGAGGAAATGCTAATTGGTTTGCTAAGAATGTAACAAATGGTAACCCCATTTAGAAGGGCTTTGTGATAAGATGCTGCGAAGACAGACAGTTAAACTCAATATGCCTGTACAAACAATAGGTATAAACATCCGTTTCCCACTATTACAGAAAAACAGGAACAACCCCTATTTAGAAGGGCTTAGTAATAAGATGCTGTAAAAAGGGCAAATAGCCTTGAGAACAGGAATGTGCATGTTTTTCACAGACAAGATCGAATAAGACACGAGATAAGCAGGAGGGTCTCAGGGAAGTGGAGGATGTAAACGGCGGGGGGAGGGGGGCCGGGGAGCACTGAAATAAGAAAAAAAACATGTAGGAACCAAATTATATAAATATCGAGTATTTGTTGAATTCGGAGTGGTTTGTCCCTGCCTTGTGGACATCACACCCACTTGCAAGTGTGAAATAAAGAGGTATGCTGATTCAAGTCTTGTCTCGGACTGAAATTGTTGCAGTGTGTGAGCTTTGTTTCTCACAATTGGCGCCCAACGTGGGGCTGTCCGGGATGTTCTTCCGTCGCCGGGGGGAGTGGCCAGCCCTGGACACTGGGAAGACGCTTCCCATTCCCCATTGAGGAGCGGTCTCGTGTCCCAGTTTGGTCTGCTCCCTTGGGCGACTGGTACGAATCCCACAAGAGGGATATCTGAATCAGACATTGATAGGCGGTTGATAGAATATACAGCGTAAAAGGACCAGGCAACTCTGAGCATAGACCAAGGTAAGAAAAGTGACATTTAAGTATTGCCTTGTGGACGGGATTGAGTTTTAGTAGTTAATAAGGGACTAACGAAGGAACTCAATATGGGTTGTGCCGTGGGTAAGGAAAAAGTCTCCGGGGAAACAGACAAAGAACAAAGCAATGGAAATGGACGCGGGGTCCCTTGCAACATGCCTCCAGAAAGTCCGTTGAGCAGGACATTGTGGAATTGGAAAAATCATTTTCGTACAAGGAAAGAAAATGATTTAATATTGTTGCTTTGTATGGACTAAGGAATCCATTCTTCGTACCGCCGTCTTCTGGCCAAAGTGCAGGTCGGACGAAAATTGGGTTTGTAAATATCTGAATTTATATGTCAATGTGAGAGAGAGAGAGAGACAGAATGAAAAGAGCTGTAAAGCTGGTAGAAAGTTTAAGCCTTTGTGATTTGGTTTGAATGCACATTTGTATGTTGGTGATTGAATGTTAGAGTTTTATTCCCTGGAGCTTGAGTTCTAGGACTGTTTTGAATCTGATTTTTTTTTATGGAAACTTAACATGATTTCTTTTAAGGTTAAGGGTTCTATCGTGATTATGGAAATAAATGATAACTCCTGTTCTTTTTACAGGTCATGACTGCCTTACTATCTGTTTGTACTAATCTCTTTTATCCTCACATAAAAGCGATTTATGGAGAACAGTTGAAGTTTCAGTTCAACCTTAGTTTGTAGTAAAAACGAAAACTTCTTTGGTTAATATCTGTGACCTTGGATTCGGCCATTGTTCATGCATTAGAAGTTTTTTTTAACTTGAATTGTCAAATTCTTGTAAGGCAGCTCTGATTATTTCACGACCTATCGTATTGTAATTGAGCAATGATTGGTCAGGAGTAATTAAGAAAACTAATTTTGGATTTAAATTAGGGGACTAAAATTGGGTGATTACAGAGGATTGCAAAATTGGGAACTGTATGCATTTTAAATTTTAAATATTAAAGACTGAATAAATGAACATAAACATATAAATATGTCTATAAGTTAGGAACAGGCTTTAAAGTTAGTCAAGCATGAATTGATGAATTGGTGTTTGAAGTTATGGGGAGCTAGAAATATTGCAATATTTCTTAAAAGAAAGGAAAACGGGAAGAACGCAATGACTTGTCCCCTTCGGGAGGTACCAATAGGGGACAAAGAGATTGGGATGGGTGTGTCCCTCCTCACCAGTGGGGAGGTCAGAACACTTAAAAAGGAAATTATGGTCCTGGTTGAGGATCCGGTAGGATTGTCTGAACAAATTGATTAATGTTTGGGGCCCAGTCTGTATACGTGGGCTGCGTTAATGTCTATTTTGAATATACTATTGACTGGGGAGGAAAGGGGACTTATATGGGGATGATGGACAGGGAGAGATGCAATTTCCCCTCAGAGACCCCCTGTCGGAAAATCACAACCCAGAGCATAGAGAAGAAATGAGCGAATTGAAAGACCTGATTCTAAAAGGAATAAAAGAGGCAGTTCCGAAGCCGCAGAATCTGAGTAAAGCCTTTGAAGTTAGTCAGGAGAAAGATGAGACTCCTTCAGCTTTCTTGCAAAGATTAAGAGACTCAATGCGGAAATATTCTGGAATGCACCCTGAGGACCCAGTGGCACAGGGTCTTTTGAAAGTACATTTTGTGACAAAGGCATGGCCAGACATACAAAGAAAGATACAGAATATAGAAGGGTGGAGTGAAAAACTATTAGAAGAATTGTTCAGAGAGGCACAGAAAGTGTTTCTAAACGGAGAGGATGAGAGACAGAAACAGAAGGCGAAAATGATGGTAGCTGCGGTTGATGAGGTAATTAAGAGAAGAATGGAAGTAATAGTGAGCAACCGGAGCAGCGGGTGACAGCATGTAGGGCAGAGAGGAAAGGGAGAGAGAGAGAATAGGGGGATCATTTGATAGAGGGTTCGAGCGACAGGGGCAGAGATGGGGGTCTCCACAGGCAGGATGCCATTATTGTGGAACGATAGGGCATTTTAGGCGCGGAGAGTCCTGATCTTCAAAGGGAAGTAAGGGCCATTCCGCTTATGAATTTTGATAATGAATAGGGGTGTCAGGGGTTCCTGCCCTCGGGGACCCACCAGGAACCCTTGATAAACTTGAAGGTGGGACACTGTAGGGAAGAGGTAGTCTTCCTAGTAGATACGGGGGCAGCACGGTCATCACTGAATTTTAAACCGAAGAAAGTAAACATGTCGACACGGTCAATTACTGTTTCTGAGGTGACAGTGGAGGGATTTATTGCCCCAAAATTTGAATCCATGATGATAGAAGATCCTAAGGACAGGGTCACAGGGGAATTGTTGTATATCCCCGATATACGAAGTAACTTATTAGGGAGAGACTTAATTATTCTCGTAGGACTGGAGATTGGAATTCAGGAAAAAGAATTAGTTGTACAAATGGCAATGTTGGCAGAGGATATGGGGAGAGAGATAGACCCTATTGTATGGGCTAGGAAAGGGAATCGTGAAGAATTACAGATCCTTCCCCTTGAAGTAAATTTAGAAAGGAAAGGGGACATTGTCTGTGAGCGACAATGTCCCATTTCCATAGAGGGTAAACAAGGACTGCAGCCAGTAATTGAGAGACTGATTATAGATTGAGTAAGATCCCTCATGACCACAAATGGTTTAGTGTGATAGATTGAAAGGATGCCTTTTCGGCTTGTCCCTTGGCAGATGAAAGTAGGAATTTATTCGCCTTTGAATGGGAAGACCCCAAGACAGAATGGACACAGCAATACTGGTGGACTGTGCTCTCCAGGGGTTTACAGAATTCCCGAAATTATTTGGACAAATGTTGAACAAAATGATGATGCGAGAGATTATGGCTGTCCTACACCAAATCAGTCATTGGGGAGTACAAGCAATGTGTGATTTAGTTCTTAGGGAATATGGATGTAAAGGAATATATACAATTGATAATCTGCAGAAAGGTAAATAAAAAAAAGTCTTGAGAAAACAGACCCTGGGACGAAGAGACCCAGGATTGAGACCCTTCTAGAGTATACAAGTAGATTATACTGAGTTACCCAGGGTAGGGAGACTAAAATATATGTTGGTAATAGTAGATCATTTATCCGGTAGCTACTGCCACTGCGAGTGGGGTGTCTAAAACAATATTGGAAACACTCAAACGACAGCTACCTAAATTGATAATAGAATCCAGACTCCCTTGGACCAAATGTTTACCTATAGCTCTTTTGCGAGTATGAACAGCCCTAAGGAAAGATTTGGGACTATCCCCCATGAAGTCTTATTTGGATTACCTTATCTTGGAACGAATGGAGAATTGCCAATTCCCGAAACAAAAAAATTGTACTTAAAGAAGTATATACTGGGCTTGTCCTCCTCTTTGTCTTTCCTCAGGAAACAGGGTTTATTGGCACAGACTCCACCCCTAGAATTCACTGATCATCCCATCCAGCCGGGAGATTGGGTCTTCGTAAAATCATAGACAGAGACTAAATTACAGCCGGACTGGGAAGGGCCATACCAGGCTTTTTTGACCACCGAAACGGCAATAAGGACGACAGAGAAAGGCTGGACTCACTGCACTCGGATCAAAGGGCCAGTGGAATCTCCAGTTGAGGAAGAAGTCTGGACAGCCGAATCAACACAAGATCCACTGAAACTCAGACTAAAGAGACTTAGAGTAACTGATTATACATTGGCGACGCGAGCGCGAGGATTATTTCTGTAAGATTGTATATTAAGTTGTTGTGTGCTTCAGCATGATGTTTCAAGTACTGGGACTGTTTAGAGTTATGGTGTTAGCCCTCTTGGTATTGGGATTTTGTCAAATATCCTTTTCATATGTATTATTAATGGTTCCTGAGTCTGATAATCCACAAGAAATAGACGCTGATGCATGCAGAGTAGTCAATTGTGGGGATGTAGATATTCAGGGACAGTACCGCAGTTCGGGGATACATCGTAAGTCCTATGGGGATGGCCTTGGGATGGTATTTGGTATAATAGTCTCATCACAGTACATCGGAACCCCTTCCAACCAGCTCGCGAGTATCCTGATAAAAAGGTGCAGTGTTATTAGGAATAAAGGTACAACAGCTTCCTCCTAACATCACACACACACACACCCTTTTTCTGCTAAAATCATATCAAGGGCCATTCTGTTTTCCCAAGCCATCCTACTTGTCGAATCAAGCTGGTCTGATATTCCTTTAACCTCATCCCTTGTATAATTTATTAATCGCTGTTGATTATAGAAAATGTAATTTATCCAATCTACATTTTTATTAATTGTCACCCACCAAAAGAGAGCTGACTCAAAGCCTGCTGCAATCTGGTTACGAGCCTTGAACTCATCGGGCACCCGCCCCCCACCCCCACCCCCAGGGACTCCTACCGAATCGAGATAAATCCTGTAATCGAAAGAAGTGTCTAACAGTGATCTTTTACCCCTTCCCTGTTTCCCTACTATCTTTTCCTTCTCAAATGCCAGGTAAATGGAATTTCCAATTGTCCAATTGCACATATCCCTTTTCAATCCGGAGGTAGGGTGGGTCCAAAATTTTGCCTCCACAGTACCACCACAGATCCGCTCGGGCAAACTTTAGTGCTGAGTAGTTCCCTTCTTTCTTCGTTTCGGTAACATTTTTAATCTCTGTACACAACTTCAGCTCCCCCAAATCTCTAGACCGACTTGTACCTCATCTACACACACACAACGTATGATTTCCAACTGCAGCGGAAAATGCGGGGGGAGCTTTTGCATCTTTCTTCTCCAAGGGAGGGAACATCAGAGATAGGGAGGTACAATTCCTATCATTCCATGTAGTCTCATCCTGATACAGGACTATCATACATTTCATGCCCTGCCTGTCTCGCTTCCACCAGAGCGGAAAGGGAACCACCTGGGCCACTGGCCTACAGGAGGCACATGCATAGCAACTGCTTTTGTTCAGACTTATTACAGTATACTTTATCCATTCAACCCAGGCATTTGCATCCCCGTACCCAGTTTCTATTTCGATAGTCTGTTTCAAGTCCTTTACCTCTATAATTTTAACTATGTAGAATCAGTGGGAGGGGTGAAAGGTTCTATTTCATTATCCAGTAATTCCGCCCGTTTTCCCTGTCCTACGCTAATTCGAAAACAACAGCACACGAAATGTTTCCCATGTGCTTTCATTTCTATCCCAAATGTTTCATTTAATTGTATCTCATAGGTGCCCCTGTCCAAAATTGCTTCGTGCCATGTGGTTTTCTTTATTGTCAGGTTTAAACTGCGTAGGAGTGCGTGTGTGCATGATGGGGGTGCAGTTATAGGGTTTAATTAGAAAAGCCGAATTAAAAGAGGAGGTAAGAGTACAGAACTCAGGAGTGGTTATTAAAATCTCCAGCACAGACATAAATATGATAGAGCATCTGGAAATGTTCAAGCGCACTGAACAAAAGAATGACAATGAGACGAGGGACGGTTAATGCAGGACTGAAGGGGTTACAACTGAATGCATGCTGTAAAACGAATAGGGTAAATGAGCTTCTGGTGCATAATTAAATCGGCAGCTATGAAGCGATAGGCATCACGGAAATGTGGCTGCAAGGCGATCTGAATATTTAAGGATATTTATGCAATCGAAAAGATAGGCAGGTTGGCAGAGGGAGTGGATTTGCATTAATAATTAGAAATGAGATTAAGTCAATAGTAAGAAAGGAAGTACGGTCAGATGGTGTAGAATCTGCGTGGGTAGAATTGAGGAACCACAAAAGTAAGACAACCACAGTTGAAGTATTGTACAGGGCTCCAAAGAGTAGTCAGGAGCTGGGGCACAAGATGCATCAGGAGGTAGAAAAGATGTGTAGTAAAGGCAAAGTACAATAATCATGGGTGATTTTAGTATGCAGGGGAACTGGTAGCATTAGATTGGTAGTGGTTTGCAAGAAAAGGAATTTTAGGAATGTTTATGAGATGGCTTTTTGGACCAACGTCTGGTAGAGCCCACTCGGGAACTGATGATACTGGATTTAATGACGCAGGATTCATAAGGGAGATTAGGGTGAAGGTAAACTTCGGAGGCAATGATCAGAACATAATTGAATTTATTCTGCAATTTGAGAGAGAGAAGATAGAATCAGAGGTAACAGTATTTCATTTGAATATAGGCAACTGCAGAGGCATAAGAGAGAAGTCGGGTAGAATTGACTGGGAGTGGGGTCAAGCATGAAAGACAGGGGAACAGCAATGGTAGCAGATTCCAAGATTAATTCAGGGGTCACAGCAGAGATTCTTGCCGAGGAACAGAGGCATGGTACAGGGAGGATGAGGCAGCCAGGGCTGACTAGGGAAGTCAGCAATTGCATACAAGCAAAAGAGCCAGCGTTTAATGTGGTGAGGGGCAGTGGGAAACGAGAGAATTGGGAAACTTATGAAGACTAACAGAGGGAAAAGAAAGGACAGAGAAGATTACATATGGAGGTAAGCTAACCAGTAATAGAAACGAGACTGTAAGAGTTTCTTTAGACATATTTAGTGCAAAAGAGAGGCAAAAGTTAACATGGACCACTGGGAAATGATGCTGGAGAGACAGTAGTGGTAAAAAAAGTAATTAATGAGGAAATTTGCATCAATATTCATGGTGGAAGACACGAGTACTTTCCCAAAAATTGAAGACAGTGAGAGGGCAGAGCTGAGTATGGTGGTCATCACCAAGAAAAATATGCTGGAAAACTGAATGGCCTGAATTTGGATAAATCATCTGAATTATACGGACTACACTCCAGCATTGTAAGGGAGATAGCTGAACAGGTATTGAAAATGAAAGTGGTAATCTTTCAGGAATGAGTAAGATCAGGAATGGCTGGAAATTGCTAACGTGACACTCCATTTAGTAAGGGAGATGGGCAGAAAATGGAAAACTACAGGCTGATTGTGGGTAACAAAACCTTGTTTGTGGGTAACATCCTGGAATCCATCGTGAAGGATTCGATTTCTGAATACTTGGAAGTATTTTGCAAAATAGTGCAAAGTCAGCATTGTTTCATCAATGGGAGGTCATGCCTGACAAACCTGCTGGAATACTTTGAGGGAGTAACGATCAGCTTTGACGAAAGAGAACCAGTAGATGCTATCCACATGCTTCTCTAAAATCCTTTTGTAAGGTGCCAGGCAGGAGGCTATTGAGAAAGATTAGGGCCCCTGATGTTACAGGCAAGGTGCTCGGTTGGATACATTCATAGCTGTCTGACAGAAAGCAGAGAGTGGGAATAAAAGTGAGCTTCTCAGAATGGCATCCATTGGCAAGTGGTATTCCTCAAGACTCAGTGTTGGGACCACAAAATTCGCTTTGTGCCTGAATGGTCTACATGAAGGAACTGAGGGCATTCAGACTAAGCTTTCAAACAGTGCAACGACGAAATAGAGGTAAAGGTAGCATCGAAGAGGTAGTTCGGCTGCAGGAGGATGCAGGAACACCCTCTATCACCCCTCTGATGCTCGCCTTCCAGACCACTAACCTCAGGATACAACGCATCATCCTCCACCATTTCTGCCACCAACAGTCAGACCACACAACCAGAGATATTCTTCCCTCCCCACCCCTATCAGCATTCTGCAGAGACCATTCCCTTCACGACCCCCTCGTTAGGTTCACGCGTCCCCCTCCCACACCCCAACCAGCCACCTTCTACACCCGGCACCTTCCCTTTCCATTGCAAGAGGTATGAAACCTGTGCCAGCAAGTTCCTCCTCACTTCAATCCAAGGCCTCAAAGGATCCTTCCACATCAGGCAGAGGATGTGCTGTGCATCCAAACAACCCATATACTCTGTCCATTGCTCCTGGTCTCCTCGACACTGGGGAGAGAGGACTTCAAATTGCAGAACGGTTCAGGGAACACTCTCCGTCACATACCCTACAACCCCACTTCACTGTGGCTGAATACTTCTCCTCACCCTACCATTCTTCCAAGGGCAGTTCTGAACTGCCTCCACTGCCACATTCTAGCCACGAGACGTCTGGACGAAGAGTGCATCGTCTTCCACCTTGGAATCCTTCAACCACATAGTATCCAGCGCAATGTCACCAGTTTCCTAATGTCCCCTTCCTCCAGCTTATCCCAGATCTAACCCTGCAACTGAGCATCGCCTGTTGAACTGTCCTACCTGTCTATCTTCCTTCCCATTTATCCATTCCACCTTTCACTGTCACAACTCACCTCCATTTAGCCATTGTCTTCCAAGCGACCTTCCTCCCAGCCCCTCCCATTCACCCCTCAACCTCTTTCCGCCCACCCACTTCATTCTTGATAATGGCTTTGTGACTGAAACGTCGAATACCCTGTTTCTCAGAGTCCGCCTGACTGGCTGTGCTTCAGCATCTGCGGTCCTCACTTTCTCATGCTGAAGGATTTGCACAGGTTAGGGGAGTGAGCAAAGAAATAGCACGTGGAGTATAACGTGGGCAAGTGTGAGGTCATGCAGTTTGCCAGGAAAAGTAAAGGCATGGACTATTATTTAAATAGTGACTTACAGGCATCTTGCAGGCAGCAAAGCTTTTGCAAACGACTTTGAGAAAAAAAAAGCCTGAATTCAGATGCAGTGTTACTGGACCTAACCAAGATTTCCAAAAGACTAGCCATCACCAAAACCTGTCCAGAGAGCTTCCAAACTGTAGCTGGGCAGTGACTCACAATATCCTTCACAATAGACTGGTTAGAAATACACCAGGGAGATGTGTGTGGGCCAGACTGGTCAGTGGACTAGCACACAGAGCTGGTCCAGACGCAGTTCAACATTTGTAACAATGTTACAAAGTTAACAAAATGACACAGTGTAAACAACCATGTCTTACAAGTATATCTCTTCTGTGTGCCTCCTAAACTCTGTTATTCTGCACATTGCACTCGATCCTGAACGAAGGTGTTATAAAGGTGATGCGGCCCTGCAGCACATGGCATCTTATGTTGACTCCCTCATAAACGGTATGCAGTTATGTTAGCTCCACCGTGTCAGTATCCAAACAGAATTGTGCAGCTCCATTGATGGACAGTGTGATCTCAGCTCAACGCCGTTGTGTATGTCGTGAGCTGGAAATTTCTGTTTACATGTTTGCAGCATTGTTCTAACAATGAACAGCAAATTATCTTTACTGAAGGTGCGACATCCTTTCATAATACCAACTTTTAGATTGTCCAATATGCATAAAATCCACTCATTTATTCAGTTCACTTTTATAACAACAATATGATGAAAACAGTGCACAACTCACAGTAAGGAACATTGAAATGATGAATCTCATTCCCACACCCAAGACCACATTATTATTAAGTACTAGAACTTTGAAAATATGCAATTATTTTCCTTTATATTAATGTTGTGAACTAATAGTCGACTCTCCTGCTCCTCAGTTGCTGCCTGAATGGCTGTGCTTTTTAGAACCACACATTTTGACACTGATCTTCAGCATCTGCTGACATCACTTTCTCCCTGGTAATATTCATTCATAATCATTTTTGTGGTAACAATTTCACAGTGTGCTTAAACATGTTAGTCAGATATGAGTATATTTTGAATTGCTTATGTCTATCTCAGAGCTCAGATAATGTTGTTTGTGAATGTCAATGTATGTGTGTTGCTCGATTTGTTGGCTGCCTCTAAAGACTGACATGTTATCCCTTCAGCTGTTCAAAACAAGCAAGTTACGGACTGAACCCAACCAGCCAGAGCTCACAAAACCCAAAGCATAGTGTCCAGCGTTGGGCATGTTTGGACAATATTTTGTCCTTTTAATTTATTCATAGAATAGGATTGGGCCAGTACTTATTGTCAGTCCCCTGTTGCTCTTGAGAATGTGGTGGTGAGCTGTCGCACTGAACCACTGCAGTCCATGTGTTGTAGTTAGACTCCAGTACCATTTGGGAGGGACCTTGAAACAGTGCCAAAGCAGGAACAGGGAAAAAAAACCTTCCCAAAAAGCTTGGCGGGTGGCTTGGAACAGAACGCGAACATGGCGGGGGTCCCATGTATCTGCTTCCCTTGTCCCTCTTGATGGCCAGACTTCAGACGTACGTTGTAAGGAGCCTTGGAAAATTTCTGCAGGGAACCGTGTAGATGGCAGGATTTGCTGCTACTGAGTGTCAGTAGATGGAGGAGTGAAGCTGCACTCACCCAGGGAATTAGGGGGGTATTTCATCACACCCATATTTAGCACGTGTCTTATCGATGGGGAACAGGCTTTCGGAGATCATGAAGTGAGTTATTTCTGCAGGATTACTAGCCCCTGACATATTCTTCTGGTCATTTAATTTACATACGTCAACGGGTGGCGCTGATAAAGCTTAACAAGTCAGGCCGCATTTGAGGTTCAGGAAAGTCGATGTTTTAGCATAAGCCCTTCACAGGTTGGCATGACTTAGGAAGAAAGGATGAGGGAGTGAGGGCTTTTCTCACTGGAGCGAAGAAAGATGAGAGGTGACTTGATAGAGGTGTACAAGATGTTGAAAGACATAGACAGAGTGGATAGCCAGAGCCTTTTCCCATGGCAGAAATGGCTATCACCAAGGGGCACATATTTAAGGTGACTGGAGGAAGGTTTAGAGGAGATGACAGGGGTAGGTTCCGTACACAGAGTGTGGTTGGTGGGCGGAATGCATTGCCAGCGTTGGTAGTAGAGTCAGATACATTAGAGAAGTTTAAGAAAACTCTTGGATAGGCACATGGAAGTTAATGCATTGAAGGTCATGTAGGTTAGTCTGATCTAAGAGTAGGATAAAAGGCCGGCAAAACATTGAGCGCTGAAGGGCTCTTACGTGCTGTACGGTTCTATGTGCCAAGTTTCACTTAGTTTGTGGATTCTCATCCGTTGGTGAATGTTTGAGGGAGTTAGTGTGGGAGGGAGTGTGTGTGGGAGGGAGTGAGGTGTGCCAGGGAGTGAGGGCAGGAAGCTGGGGAGGGGCGTTAGACCAAGACTTCAGTTATGGTGTGCACTGTTATATTCACTTGAGTGCCAGCACAATGTGCGTGGTTACCAAGGCCAGAAAATACCCACCAAGTTCAGTTATACAAGTGATTCTTGGCTTGCTGTTTCTTCAGATACATTCTGCTGGGTGGCCTATGATTTAGTATCTGACCATTCACAGGCATGTACATTTTTATTCTGGTGGTGGTGAATGTTAAGGTTCATTTATTGGATATAGTTTCAGAGGGTTCATTGTGAGACACAAGCTGCTGCAGAAGACTATCAATTGTGCACGCTTTCACCCAGTATCTGGTCCAGAGGGCAGATGTTATGGAGTCTGGGGGATAAGCCAGATGTCATCACCATAAGTAACTTGTGTGGTGTGATTCTGACACCCCCTGTCAATACATCTGCTCCCTGGGCCAGGCTCTGACTGAGATGAAATTGTAAAATCTGGTTCCTGATCAGCCATTGGTATCTAATTTGGAAAGCATTTGTACCTACACTGAGAGCAGTGATAGCCTGTTGGGTAGTTTCCTCCTGTCCAAATTGCGTTCCGAACGGATCTCTGTGAGGGAATGTTTGAATGGCTGCTCAGACCCAGGTTGAAAACTGTTTGGACAGATTCAGAAGCATGCCAATGTTTCACTCAGTGCCACAGGCAGCTGTCAGATCCAGTAGCGCTGTACCAGAATTCAGGCCTTTTGGAATTCACTTTTAATCTCGGTCAGGATGTAAAGTGATTGGTTTACTGACCTGAACAATGATCAGGTGTTTGCCGTGTTTGTGAATTGGGCAATAATAAGATATGAGCTATAATTATTCAACTGAACAATACCTACACCCTCTCTGAAAGCAATTAAGTTGATCCTACATTGATGGAAGCGTATTTTAAACACCAAACAAACTTTTATGATACAAAAGTAAAGAATGTACGTTTTGTATTTCATCGAAAAATGACATGTTGTCTGACTATTTTGCTTATCACAATTGCACATTGAATCTCAGTATTCAAACGCATACATTGTTGCTTTATCATTTGCAAAGTGGTTGACCTCTGACTGATTGCATATTCAGAGTGAGCAAATGATTGAATAATCAAATCTTCTTATCATTCTTACACATTTAAATATAATCAATCGATTTAATTTCTCACTGAAATCTGTGAGCTTCAGCTATTTGCCAACAATTCTATTAGTTTTAAAATAACAATTGAAAAGGATAGAACAGGACTTAAAGTTGAAGTTCTAAATTGGAAAAAGGGCAATTTTGACGTTATTAGGCAAGACCTTTCAAAAGCTGATGGTGGCAGATGTTTGCGGGGAAAGGGATGGCTGGAAAATAGAAAGCGTACGGAAATGAGATAACGAGAGTCCAGAAACAATATATTCTTATTAGGGTGAAAGGAAAGGCTGGTAGTTATAGAGAGCGCTGAATGTCTAAAGAAATTGTGGGTCCAAGAAAAAAGAAGGAAGCATATGTCAGGCACAGGCAGGGTAGATCGAGTGAATCGTTAGAAGAGTATAAAGGCAGGAGGAGTATATTAAAGAGGGAAATCAGGAAGGCAAAATGCGACATGAGATAGCTTTGGTAAATAGAGTTACGGTGAATCCAAAAGGATTTTACAAATGCATTTAGGACAATAGGGTAAATAGGGAGAGAATGGAGCTTCGAAGCTCAGCAAGGTGCCTTTGTGTGAAGCCGCGGGAGATGGGGGAGATACCAAACGAGAATTTTGTATTAATGCTTACCCAGGAGAATGACTTGGGAGATGTAGATATATAGAGAAATAGATGGTGACATCTTGAAAAATGGCCTTATTGCAGAGGAGGAAGTGCTTATGTCTTGAAACATATAAAAGTGAATAAATCCCCAGGACCTGATCGATCAGGTTTACCTTACAACTCTGTGGGAAACGATGGAAGTGATTGCTAGGCCTCTTACTGAGATACTTGTACCATTGATACTCACAGGTGAGGTGCCAGAAGACTGGAGGTAGGCGAAAGTGGTGCCACTGTTTAAGAAAGTTGGTAAGGACAAACCAGGGAACTGTAGACCAGTGAGCTTGACGTCAGCGGAGGGCAAGTTGCTGGAGGGAATCCTGAGGGACAGGTTTTACATTTACTTGGAAAGTCAAGGACTGATTAGGGAGAGTCAATATGGCTTTGAGCATGGGAAATCATGTCTACAATCCTGATGAGATTTTTGCAGAAGTAACAAAGAGGACTGATGAGGGCAGAGCAGTGGATGTGATCTATATGGACTTCAGTAAGGCATTCGATAAGTATCCCCATGGGAGACTGGTTAGCGAGGTTAAATCTCGTGGAAAACAGGGAGAACTAACCATTTGGATACAGAACTGGCTAAAAGTAGAAGACAGAGGGTGGTGGAGACTTGTTTTTCAGAATGGTGGCATGTGACCAGTGGAGTGTCACAAGAATAGGTGCTGAATCTACTACGTTTAGTCAGTCATATAAATGATTTGCATGCGAAGTATAGTTAGGAAATTTGCTGATGACACCCAAATTCGAGGTGTAGTGGACAGCGAAGCAGGCTACCTCAGATTACAAGAGGATCTTGATCAGATGGGCAAATGGGCTGAGGAGTGATAGATGGAGATAAACTTAGGTAAATGCGAGATGCTCATTTAGGGAAAGCAAATCTTAGCAGGAGTTATACTCTCAATGGTGAGGTCCAAGGGAGTGATGCTGAACAAAGAGAACTTGGAGTGCAGGTGCATTGTTCCTTGAAAGTAGAGTCACAAATAATAAGACTTTGAAGGAGGTATTTGGTATGCTTCTCTTAATTTGTCAGAGCATTGAGTACAGTGGTTGGAAGGTTGTGTTGAGGCTGTACAGGAAGTTGTTTCGGCCGCTTTTGGAATATTGTGTGCGATTCTGGTCTCCTTCCTATTGGTAGAATGTTGTGAAATTTGGAATGGTTCTGAAAAGATTTACACGAATGTTGCCAAGGTTAGAGTGTTTGTGCTGTAGCTGGAGGTTGAATAGGCTGGGGATATTTTCCCTGGAACGTCGGATGCTGAGAAATCACCTGAAAGAGGGGCATGACTGGGAAAATAGACAAGGTATTTTCCCTGGTGTGGGATGTCCAGAACTAGAGGGCATAGGTTTAGGTTGGGAAGGAAAAATATTAAAGTGACTTAAGGGGCAACTTTTTCACACACACGGTGGTATGTGTATTGAATGAACTGCCAGAGGAAATGGTGAAGGCTGGTACAATCGCAACATTTCGATGACGTTTGGATGGGTACATGAATAGAATGTGCTCAGAGGGATATGGGCTGAGTGCTGGCAGATGGGATTAGATTGGGTTGGGATATCTGGTCGGCATGGATGAATTGGATGGAAGTGTCTGTTTCCATGCTGAACATCTCTCTGACTCGGTGACTGTAATTTAGCAATGGCAATAATTTGACATGCACTGTTGCATATTATTAAATTGTAGCATACAATAAGTTTAAAACTTGCAATTTCTAGAATGAATGATAAAGAACAAAGAACATTGCAACAAAGGAAGAGACCCTTCGGCCCTCAAAGCTTGCGCTGATCCAGTTCCCCTATGTTCTAAACCTGCCACCTATTTTCGAAGTGCCTGTATCCCTCTGCTCCCTGCCCATTCATGTATCTGGCAGATACATCTTAGATGACATGATCGTTCCTGCCCTACCACCTCAGCCGGCAACACGTTCCAGGCTGCCATCACCCTATGTGTAAAGAACTTCCCACATATATCCCTCAGGACCGAAACCTTTCCCCTCTCACTGTGGTACTCAATTACTAGGCGTCACGAGTTCACAATCTGGAGGAAAAGGTTCTTGGTGTCCACCTTATCGATATCTCTCTTGATTTTGTAGACCTCAATCAGGTCCCCACTCTACCTTTGTCTGTATAATTAAAGTAATCCTAAACTACCCAACCTCTTTCCATAACCAGCACCCTCAATCCCAGGCAACACCCTGGTGAACCTACTCTGCACTCTATTCAAAACATCCACACCCTTTTGGTAAAGAGGTGACCAGAACAATATGCAGTATTCCAAATGCAACTAAACCAAAGTCCTATGCAACCGTAACACGACTTGCCAACGCTTGTACTCAACACTTGATCCAATGAAGGAAAGCATGCTGTATGCCTTTTTGTCGACTTTACTGACCTGCGTTGCCACCTTCAGGAAACAATGAACCCGAACACCCAGATCTCTCTGTACGTCAATTTTCCCCAGGACTTTTCCACTTAATGCTTATTTCGCTCTAGAATTGGATCCTTCAAAATAAATCACGTCCCATTTGCATAGATTGAATTCCATCTGCGATACCTGTGCCCATTTCTCCAATCTATCTATATTCTGCTGTATTCTCTGACAGTCCTCACCCCACTCCGGCCTATCACCCTCACCTTGACCTCCTTCCACCTATCACATCTACATCGCCCCTCCCTCAAGTCCCTCCTCCCTACCTTTTATCTTAGCCTGCCTGGCACACTCTTCTCATTCCTGAGAAGATTGACACCAACAATCTTGGTGTCATCTGCAAACTTGCTAAATGGGCAAACGTTACCGTCTTCAAAATCATTATTATATATCACAAACAGCAGTGGTCCCAGCATGGATCGCTTTTACTCATACTGGTCATAGGTCACCATTTTGAGAAATACCCTTCCACTACAACTCTGTCTCATGTTGCCAAGCCAGTTCTCTATCCATCTCAATAAAACACTCTGTACCCCATGCGACTTCACCTTCTCCATCAGTCGACCATGGGGAAACTAATAAAATGCAGCAGGTTAGGCAGAATCCAAGGAACAGGAAATTCGACGTTTCGGGCCAGAGCCCTTCATCAGGAATGAGGAGAGTGTGCCAGGCAGGCTAAGATAAATGGTAGGGAGGAGGGACTTGGGGGAGGGGCGATGGAGATGTGGGGCCCACCCCACTCCGGCCTATCACCCTCACCTTGACCTCCTTCCACCTATCACATCTACATCGCCCCTCCCTCAAGTCCCTCCTCCCTACCTTTTATCTTAGCCTGCCTGGCACACTCTTCTCATTCCTGATGAAGGGCTCTGGCCCGAAACGTCGAATTTCCTGTTCCTTGGATGCTGCCTAACCTGCTGTGCTTTAACCAGCAACACATTTTCAGCTCTGATCTCCAGCATCTGCCGACCTCACGTTTTACTCGAAACTAATAAAATGCACGACTCAAGTCCCTCAGTGTCATCTCCAGCAGCTTCCCTATAACTGATGTCAGGCTCGTCCGTCTATAATTGCCAGGATTATCCCCACTACACTTCTTAAACAAGGGGACAATATTAGCAATTCTCCAATTTCCGTGACCTCACCAATGTTCGAGGATCCTGCAAAAATATAAGTTAAAGCATCACTTATTTCCACTCTCAATTCCCTTATTAACATGTGTAGATCCCATCTAGACTTAGGGGTTTGTCTACATTAATACCTTTTGGAATATACAAAACCTCCTCCCTCTTTATGTCGACTTGACCCAGAGTACTCAAAGATGTATCCTTAACCTCAACATCCGCCATGTCCCTCTCCTCGGTGAATACAGATGCAAAGTACTCGTTAAGAATCTTGCTCATTTTCTCTGACTCCATGCATAGCTTTTTTCCTTTGTACTTGTGAGGGCCAAACAGTTCTCTAGTTTCCCTCTTGCTCCTTGTATATGAAAACAAAGTTTTTGGTATTTTCCTGAACACTGTTTGCTAACGATATCTAATGATCACTTTTAGCCCTCCTTGATATTTACTGTGAAATGTGGTTCGTGAAAAGAAAATGAACACTTGTTCATGTGACTGGGTACTCAGATCTTTTTCAAAGTGCTTTGTGCCAAAACATATTTGAAATCCGTCTCAGTGCAAATAAAAAGCATGTGAAGAAAAGGCTTGGGAAGCGTAATTTTCAGCCACTGTCCCGTCAAGTTACTTCTGAGGTGGAAAAGAGTGAGGGTGTGTAACAAGGGCACAACAGTAATCATGGGTTGTTTGAACATGCAAATTGACTCAATTAATCATCTCGACAATAATATCTTTGAATGAAGATTCATGCAGTGCATGAGAGATTGTTTCTGAGAGCAGGATGTCATGGAACTTACTAGAGAATGCGCTAATTTAGATTGATACTGTGTAACAAGGAAGGATTACTGGATGAGCTTTGCCTTGTAAAGAGTAACCAGAACATGCTGGAGTTTCACATTCAGATTGAAATAGTGAAGACTGAGTCACACATGAGAGTTTAAGTGTTAGGCAAAGATAATTATACTGGCCTAAGGAAGGATTTGGCCTGGGTGGACTGGGGAGAGAAAAGAACAGTCAAAGACAGGAAAGCTGAAGAAATTTGGCAAATATTTAGGAAGATACTAAAAACCGAAGAGGAATTACATAACGGAGAAAAGTCATTCATATCTTGATAACGAAGTCAAAGACAATATGAAGACAAATCGTGTTAACTGCACAAGTTAGTCACACTGTGGAGATTGGGCAAGTCAGTGGCCTCATAGTGTTATCATTGAATTCTTATGTGGTAAACCCACATAATATTTTGGTGATCTAGGTTCAAATCCTGACACAGCAAATGGCGGAGCTTGACTTCAAATCTGGAATTAAAAGACTGATGGTGGTCATGAATCGATTGCCAAGAAAAACTCACCTGGTTCACTCATGTCCTTTAGGGAAGGAAAATGCCATACTACCATAGATTCGCCACTCTCAGACTGAAGGCATTTCTCCTTATCTCCGTTCTAAACGATCTTATCTTGTCTCTCAGGCTATGTCCTTGAGTTATTTCTCTCCTAACAGTGGAAGCATCTTTCCAACATGTACTTTGACCAGGCAACCAGTATTCTGTACGCTTCAATTAGATCTCCCTTCATCCTTATAAACTCCAGCGAGGATAGACCCAGAGACCTCATATGTAAAGATTTTCAGTCCTAGGACCATTCTTGTGAAGCTCCTCTGAACACGTTCCAGGGGTGGTACATCCTTCCCGATTTATTCGGCACGAAATGGTACACAACACTCCAATATGATCTGACCAGTGTCTTATCGAGCCTCAGAAATCCATCCCAGCTATAACATTCAGGTCCTCTCAAAACAAATGCCAAAACATAATTTGCCTTTCTGACCGGGCGGGCCACCTGAAATGATAATCTTACGATGGGCAATAAAACATTTATCATGGAGTTTCAAAAATGAACAACGATTAATGCATGCTGGGAAATGGATTCCAGCCTTGACTACAGTCTCTGTGATAATCCGCATGCTGCAGAATCCAGACAGGCTGCAGCTGCCCACAGATGATTTTCAAACAAACTGACAGCTCCAGGCCCTGTAATACACACCTGAAGTTGGACCTGAATGGGACAATGGAGTGTTGCCCCTTGAGCCAAATCTTGGTTGATTCTGATTGATCAGGGTAAATGAACATGATCATTCCATTGACAGATCCTCCTTACCTTCCCAAAAGGGCGTGAAAACTTGGAAGGATAAGAATCACCACAAAACCCCAAACAGAGAATGAACTCGAGAATAACCAGGGAAAGAGAAAACACCTCCAAGGCCGTCAGAAGAATAAGACGACATCACCAAATCGAGCCCAGTCAACCTCTAGTGGGGAGGTTTGTGATCATCCAAAGTTATATTAAAGAATAAGATAATTTGTACCGTTTATCATTGCGTTAAAATACGTTTTATTGTTCTTATATTAATTGTGTTCATGAAACAAGTATTATTTTTAACCGTTAACATAGTTCTTTTGATGAATATAAGATTTCAAACACACTGTGCACGAGATACAACACGTTCCTAATTGTTGACTGAACCTGCAAGTTTATCTGGTGATAATCCTGGACTGGAACTCGCAACTCTCTTTGCACTTTAGACTTCTGATTTTTCTCTCCACTTATAAAGTAGTCCATGCCTGTCTTCTTTCTACTAATGTGCATCACCTCGTACTTTCCCAAGTTATACTCCATCTACTACTTCTTTGCCCACTCTCAAAAAAGTTATTCAGTTTCTCATCTATTATTTTTCCACACGACTGTCTCTCCAGCGTCATTTTCCAGTGCCTCAATGTCCACTTCTGCTTCTCTTTTCCCCTGTATATGTCTAAAGAAACTCTTCTAGTTGTCCTTTATATCACTGGATAGCTTAAACTCATATTTAATCTTGTCCGTCCTTATTTCTTATTTTAATGCCATCTGTTCGTCTTTGAAAGCTTCCAAATCTTCTCGAATCCCACTGCCTTTTGCTATGTTATCTGCTTTCTATTTTTCTTTTACCCTCGCCATGACTGACCCAGTCATCCATGGCTACCTCATCCTCGCTGTACAATGCATCTTTTGTCTGAGGAAGAATCTCTGCTGTGACTCCTACATTGCTCCGAGAAACTCCCGCCATTATTGTTCCACTGTCTTTCCTGCCCTGCTCCTCTCCCATTAATTTTACCCAGCTCCTCCCTTGTGACTTTGAAGTTGCCTTTTTTCAGCTGTAATATTAACACCGATTCTACTTTCTCCCTCTCAAATTGAAGAGTAGGTTCAATCATATTATGATCATTGCCTCCGGATGTTCCTTCACCTTAAGCTTCTTATAACGTCTGCCTCACTGCACAGCTCTGAATCCATTATCGCCCATTCCCTCGTTGCCTGCACCACAAACTGCTCCAAAAAGCCATCTCGTAGATATTTCACAAATTATTTTCCTTGCAAACTACTACCACTGATTTTCCCAGTCCACCTGAATCCTCCTCCCCCTCACCCCAGTCACTGTAACTTTGCCGTTTCTACATATCTTTTTGTATCTCATAGTCTATCAGGCGCCCCAGCTTCTGACTACAATTTGCCGACCTTACATAACTCCAACTACGGTTTTTCACCTTTACGGTTCCTCAATTCTACCCACACACATTCCAGACCATCCCGACGCTATTTTAAGTAATGGAACTGAGTGATGCGATTGCAAAACATTTTAGCATTGTCTCAAATTTGTAGTGTAGACATGAAGTAACAATATTTCATTGTCAATTACTTTGCAATATGGCCACAGTGTATTTCTTTGGCCAAATATTCTGTCTGCATTATGGAAGAATACAAACTTGAAACTGTTCGAGAAGGATGATATGAAGAGGATATGAGTCTATAAGGAGATTAAGGTAAGTCAAGTTAACAGTAAGTAAAAAATGAGGTCTGCAGATGCTGGAGATCACAGCTGCAAATGTGTTGCTGGTCAAAACACAGCAGGCCAGGCAGCATCTCAGGAATAGAGAATTCGACGTTTCGAGCATAAGCCCTTCATCAGGAATGATTCCTGATGAAGGGCTTATGCTCGAAACGTCGAATTCTCTATTCCTGAGATACAAGTCAAGTTAACAGTCAAATATTGGTGTATGGAACTTAGTAGGAAAAATGTGTCTATGCTAAAAGATATTGGTTGGTTGAATGGAAACGTAGTGTATTATTTCAGTGGAGCGATTGGCTTTCGGCATAGAGGAACCGGGCACCTGGATTACAAAGCAAAATCTTAACGTATACATAAAATTCTTAGAGAGGTAAGATAAATATTGAAACTTTCTGAAACAGAATACGTTTAAAATTAGGAACGATTTTCTACACATTTAGAGTGTAGCGGTGTAAGCACATCGAGAGAGTGATGTCCACAATGATATGAACTGCAATCCAGAGAAGATTTACTCAGCTGACTCTTGTGAGGAGAGTTTAATTCAGGCGGAAATCTTGAAATTACTGGCTCTGGAACTGCTGGGGTTTAGGCGAACAACATGTGATCGTGTTTAACCCTAGAATATTCCAAGTAGTATTTTCAAGTTGAATTCTAAAACAATATATTAGCTTGTGTGAGTGATTACGATGAATGAATAGACTATACAAGTGAAAAGTAAAAAATGTCTCTGTTAACAAGATGTTGATTTGGTGTCATCCTCTCAGAATGTTGTGTCATTGTGCAATTCTCTTCCCAGAGAGCGAAGGATGATAAGACATTGAATAATCCTAAGGCAGAGTCGGGCAAAGTCTTGATTAAGAGTAATGCATTAGCGTTGTCAGGGAAAAGGAAGAATGTGTGATTGAAGTCACAATCAGATCATCCACGACCTTATCACATGATGGAGCTGTTTTAATTCCTTACTCCTGATGCTAGGTTCTAGATTTCTGTTATCTTTAGATACTGGAAAACAAAATGACACGGTTCTCATGAAAATGAAGACTTATCATTTCAGATAATTGGACACGACTTTCTATATATGACTTTTAAACAGCACTGGAAATGCACTCAGTAAGGTTCATAATGTTGTCGAGAGGTCATGAGCATAGGACAAAGGGAAAGTCTCGCTTGAAACTGCTTTAGAAATCAGATTGGATCGAATGGAAGTCAAACACAGAACAGCCAGGGAATTCCGAGAGGCATGGCACTCATCCACAGATTCAATCAATAAGCACATCGACCTGGACCCAATATACCAGCCGCTGCAGCGGACAGCTGGAACTGACTACCGGAAGCGGCAGAAAGAAATCACGATAAATGCTGGATTAAATATCACAGAAGCGCTTGACAGGAGGCTCCCAAGCACTGAGCATGTCTCCTAGACAAGGGACGAAACGTCTGCAACACAAACTCCCAGCTTGGCGAACAGAACCAAAACAACACTGCATAGGGAAGGAATAGGACACTGCATTATCCTTTCTGAGATTGCCACAAATACTTTCTCAGGTCCAAAGAGTGAAGCCAGTATATTTCAACAATAAGGAGGTCACAGAGCTGTGCACTCTTTCACCAGGGAAAGGACTGTACTCAAAATGCCCATCAACCATTTTGATTCTGGAACTTGCCAAACCGGAGTGGGTGACATTTCCATTATGCCAGAATCCGATCCTCTCACGTAATCACGAGGTGACAGCAGTCATCTCTGTTCAGTGAGGTGAATACATTGATTCTGTCCAAACAGAGGAGGCAACAGAAAATCTTTTTTTGGAAATATTAGAGAACAGGGTGACTGGCGAAAGTGAGGAAATTAAGAGATTTAGAATTAGTAAAGTTGAAGTACTGGAAAAACTCATTGCGTTGAAAGTTGGTAAGCTGCTGGACCAGATGACATCATTAGATCATTTAGATCATTACAGAGGTAGGGTTGGAGAATTGAGCTTGCTGGATAACTCTTTTCGGAACTGGTGCAGAGGCAATGGATTAATGATCTCCTTCTTTCCTGCCTTTTCCTTAATTATTTGAGGGCGGTAAAATCTATTTAGATTCTGCAAATGATCCTGCAGATAAGAAAGCAGCGATTATGACCATGCATATGTACAACAGGATGGAGGGTGAAAACAGAAAACCAACTGGGGGATACTTTTATGTCAGTTGTGAGGAAACTATGAACAATTTTTGTAATTACTCATAAATAGATCATTGGAGAACAATGATATGATTGAGAAAGGTCAGCCTAGATTCTGGACAGGATAACTATCTTTGAAAAACGTACTAGAGTTTATGTAGGATGTTGGTTGTGACATCGACGAGTGAGAACTAGTGGAAACGGTTTATTTGAATTTTCAGAAGAAGGTTGACACCTTTGCACACAGGTGAGAGAAGAAAGTTACAGACCTTCGGTAAGGGGAGGTATCCCACAGGGATGGAGAATTGGATAATGAAGACAACAAAGAGACTAACGTCCTCCTTTGGACAGAAGGCCACGACTAATTGTGTATCACATGTATCAGTGCTTGGAACACCGCAATTTGTAATACAAAGAAGTGATTTGAATGTGAGCAACACACAAAATCCTTTTCATGTTGTATTTATTAGAAGGTGAGAGGTTGGGAAGTGCTTTTGGCAAAAAGGTTCGAAATGTCCTTGTTCATAAGTCACGAACAGAATTCATGCAGGGCATCCATTAATCAGGACATGAAATGAAATGTCAGCCTTCATAACAAAATGAATAATGTGCAGGGGTTGTGGAGTGTTGTTGAGGTAGTATTTGGGCTATTGTGGACAGACTTTCTCTCCTTTTATAAATCAGTGATGTACTTGTCACAGAGGTTGTGCAAAGATGTTTTGTCAGAATAGTATCTGGTATGATGGTAACATAAGGAGAACGTGAAGGAAGTTGATGCTTAATTTGCAGCACGGTGACAGAATAAGAGTTGACTGCATTGAAACGCGAAGATTCTGGATGAACACACATTATCTCCAGATAAAGACATTGGTGGCAAGAGAAATTACATTTTGTCCATGATACGTGCTTCTTGGAAATTGATGTACATCTGTGGAGCTCCCATGTTGGTTAAGCGAGAGCTCCAGGGTCTGAATGAACTCTCACCCGCTTAATGTGCAGTTCGCATGTGACCTGGCACTGAACATCACCTTATTCACAAATCTGTCAGCAGCTGCAATGCCTAACTCCAAAAAACTTTAGCCATTCCCAACAGCTTCTGACCTCCATAGGGAATACCGGTCTGCCTTCTCGGAGATGGCTCCCTCCTCACCGTCAACAAACTACATTAACGCATCCATTGTGCACCATTATCAATGGAGCCAGGAGGAACGACGTGGAGCAGTCTATCTGTGCAGTCTCTTTCATTGGTTTGTCATGTTGGCTCGTCGAAAACATCCTTCTATTTCTGTACAAGAAGCTTGAGCGACTTAATGGCCGCCTCCTGATCTCATGGAAGAAGCTCAAGCACCTGTCTGGGCAAGCCCTGGTTCTTGTGTAACAGTTCAATGTATTTGACTGGACTCCTTATCTTCCTGTATAGTAGACAGGAGAGAATGATTAGGCTATCCCTACTCTTATCCAATAGTATTGATGGGCTGAATGACCCCCTCATATTCCTGTGAAATGAGCTTGAGGCGCTAAATGACCGTCTCCTTTTACTGTGGTAATGCATAGTGTCCAGCAGGACTGCTACATGAATGGTACCGACACTCCAGCAGCATAAGCCTGAATGCTGTCAGACTCTTGCTGTACATGGACACAGACTGCTTCAGGAGCTTAGGGGGACACATTGTTCTGAATATTGCATGATCTTCAGTCACTATCTCCACGTCTGAGCTTCTGATGGGGAAAAGACACCGAGGGGAACTGAGGATGCTTGTGCTGCATTTCTCTAGCACAGATGTCCCAAGATTGAGGTAGTAAATATTCAAGAACCATAAACATCTTCTCTGTGCTGAATCACTCCAGCCAGTGGAGAGGTTACCCGTGATTTCCATGAAGTTCCATTTTCTTCAGTTTCCTTGATAACATCCTCGGTTAACCATTGCCTTGTTGTCAGGGACAGTCACTCTTACCTGGTTTTCATATATTTTCTTGAGGTCAATGGATCACGTTGTGCGTGTGCGGTGTGTTTCCTTCTCATAGAGGTGAGTGACTGTTGGGACGTCACTATTTCAGAGAGGACGGGAAGATAACTCATTGAGATAGTTGGAAGACAGAGGTAGATGGATGCTTGACACGTCAGGCACTCCAGGAGTTGGGAGAAAGTGAGGACTGCAGATGCTACTTGTGGAACAGATGCTACTACAGCCTACTTGCGGAGCGTTTCAGAGAACACCTCTGGGACAACCGGACCAACCAACCCAATCACCCCGTGGCGCAACACTTCAACTCTTCCCCCCACTCCACCAGCGACATGCAGTTCCTTGGAGTCCTCCATCGCCACAACATAGCAACACGACTGCTGGAGGAAGAGCGCCTCATCTTCTGCCTAGGAATCCTCCAACCACAAGGGATGAACTCAGATTTCTCCAGTTTCCACATTTTCCCTCCCCCACCTTGTCTCAGTCCCTGCCCTCGAACTCACCACCACCTTCCTAACCTGCAATCGTCGTCCTGATCTCTCCAGCCCCACACCCACTCTGCCCTATCACCCTCACTTTGACGTCCTTCCACCTATCGCATTTCCAACGCCCCTCCCCCAAGTCCCTCCTCCCTACCTTTTATCTTAGTCTACTTGGCACACTTTCCTCATTTCTGAAGAAGGGCTCATGCCTGAAACGTCGATTCTCCTGCTCCTTGGATGCTGCCTGACCTGCTGCGCTATTCCAGCGACACACCCCAGGAGTTGTGGCCTAGAGCAGAACATCCATAATCCTATTGATGCGACAGGCAGCTGTAGGGGCTGAATGACCTACTCCTGCTCCTGCTTCTTATGTTCTTTCATTCTGTTATTGTAACGTTCATCATTGTTATTTTCCTGGAGGTCCTGTGAAGGATTGTCACAGTCAGAGAGACAAGAGGATTTTGTGAGCAATATCTGGATATAGTATGCGGGCTGCACTCACTGTGAATCTGGGTCTACAACGTGACAAATAACTGGAGACAGGGACGTCGGTAAAGAGAGAGGAGGGCGCTGTTTCACAGTGACGCCCACTTTGTTCCTAAGAAGGATTTCCTATCACACCAAACCATGTTTGACTGCCTTCAGATGCTGAATTGTCTCCTCTGTTTCTGTGCACGAGGTACCAGGAGCAAGTGGTCCCAAACTGCTCCTGAGTAGCAGATTGAGGGGCTGAATGGAATGGGGCGAAGTTGCACTGTGAAACAGGAGTGGGTCCCTGCTCCAACAGGCACTAAGTTTGCGTCTGTACAAAATGTGGTCTCAGTCCCACATTCATATCTGCAGTTCATTATCCTAGAGTCAATTTACCATCAAATATTCAACTAACACACCTTTGAATAAACGTAAACACACAGGCAACACAGATCTGTAGGAAGAGAATTGACACTCAAACTGTCCTTTGAGAATGTCTGTTTATCCTTGTTCCTACTGAAGTTCGACACTCATTGAGAATTTCTCCTTATTTATTTACCGAGCGAGGTTGGAGAGTCATTGTTTCTTTTTCTAGTCACAGTCCCACTCCCACTCCCACTCCCCCATCGGTCACGACAAATTATCAATGGAAGCATGTGTGTGATATGGCAATTGATATCGGTCTCAGAATGGGTCAGGTTCAATGTTAGGAACAAGTCAGGCAGATTTCTTCAATTTATAGCAAAAACGAATCTAAAACCAATGCAAATGTACTCGAATTATATAACAGTAACTAATTTAAAAACAAATCAAAGTTACTTGAATTACGATGGAAAGACAAATGACATTCAGTTTGGTCATTGACAATATGTACATCAACATTTATTTTTACATAACGCTAAGACACAGAAACATGCACACAGAGACAGATAGGCACACAACAACAAACACACACACACACACACGCACACACACACACGTCTGAAGGCAAACGGGAAAAAAAAAGAAACACTGCAGAATAGTAGTTCGGAAGATCTTTGTTCAAATAAGTTATTTTCACGACAAAAGCAAAATTGAGATTGTTTCAATTGTTATTCTGCATCACAGAAGCTGTGAGCACTGGGGTTTCTTCCTGTGACAGTTGCATTTGGCTGAATTCCCTTTTCTGCAGGCAGTGGAGAGATTCCAATGAATCCTCAACGGAAACCCTCCCTGACTGGTCAAGATGTACAAGAAAGGTACAAAGAAAAGGTAGATTGATTACGGTCAGGAATGGAAAGGGAACCGGCAGGCAGTTCAGGGATCCCCTGTGGCCATTGTTCTCAACAATAAGTATACCATTTAAGATACTGCTGGGGAGCCGACTTACCGGGAAAAGCAGTGGGGCACAGGGCTCTGGCATAGAGTCTGTCCCTGCTGCTCAGAACGGAAGAGGTAAGAGGAGGAGAGCAGAACAGTAGTCTTTGGAGATTCCATAGTTAGGGGGACAGAGAGGAGGTTCTGTGGGGACGAGAGAGACTTATGATTGGTGTGTTTCCTCCCAGATGCCAGGGTTCATGATGTCTCTGATAGTCGTTTGGGTTCCTTAAGGGGGAGAGGGAACACCCCCCAAGTCGTGGTCCACATAGGCACCAAGGACATAGGTAGGAAGAGAGATGAGGAGTTAATGCAAAAATTCAGGGAGTGAGGATGGAAGCTTCTAGCTAGGACAGACAGAGTTGTTGTCTCTGGTTTGTTGCTCGTGCCACGTGCTAGTGAGGCGAGGAATGGGGGAGAGAGGAGTTGAACACGTCGTTACAGGGATGGTGCAGGAGGGAGGGTTTTGGATTATTGGACAATTGGGGCTCTTTCTGGGGTAGATGGGACCTCTACAAGCAGGATGGTCTCCATCTGAACCAGAGGGGTACAAGCATCCTGGTGGGAAATTCATTAAGGCTATTGGGGTGGGTATAAACTAATCCAGCAGGGGGATGTGAATCAAAATTGCATTTCGAGTATAGAAAGGTTGAAAGTAGAGAGGTACGAAATTAAGTTTCAGGGACGCAAGATGGCACCGGCAAGCAAATATGTCGACTTCAACGCCAGGAGCATCCGGAATAAGGTGGGTGAACTTGAAGCATGGGTTGTTTCCTGGGACTTCGATGTTGTGGCCATTTCGGAGACATGGGTAAACCAGGAACAGGAATGGTTGTCGCAGGTTTGAGGATTTAGATGTTTCAGTAAGAACAGAGAAGTGGTAAAAGAAGGGGACCTGTGGCATTGTTGGTCACGGACAATATTGCAGTTGCAGAAAGGATAGTTGGGGACTCGTCAACTGAGATAGTATGGACTGAGATTATAAATAGGAAAGAAGACGGCATCCTTTTGGAAGTTTTCTACAGGCTTCCGAATAGTTCCAGAGATGTAGAGGAAAGGATAGCAAATTGATTATCCGTATGAGTGAGAGAAACAGGGTAGTTGTCATGGGGGAACTTCAATTTTCCAAATATTGACTGGGAACACTATATTACGAGAAATGTAGATGCTTCTGTTTTTGACCAGGAGGGCTTCCTGACACAGTATGTCGACAGGCCAACAAGGGGTTATGCCACATTAGATTTGGTACTGAGTAATGAGCCAAGGAAACTTGGAAGTAGATGAGCACTTTGGTGACCACAATTATGTTATGTTCACTTCAGTGATAGAAAGGGATAGGTGTATATCACTGGACAAGAGTTACAGGAGGGTAAAAGGCAACTGTGATGCGATTAGACAAGATTTGGGAAGCATAGGATGGGGAAGGAAACTGCAGGGAATGGGCAAATTAGAAATGTGGAATTTTTTCAAGGAAAAGCTCCTGAGCATGTAGATAAGTATGTACCTGTCAGGCAGGTATAAAGCTGTAGAGTGCGGGAACCGTGGTTTATAAAGGAAGTGGAATCGCTGGTCAAGAGGAAGAAGAAGGCTTATGTTAGGATGAGATGTGAAGGCTCAGTTAGGGCGCTTGAGGCTTACTAGGTAGCCCGGAAAGAACTAAAGAGAGAGCTCAGAAGAGCCAGGAGAAGACATTAGACGTTGTTGGCGGATAGGATCAAGGTACACACTAAGGCGTTCTATAGGGATTTAAGGAATAAAAGAATGACGTGAGTAAGATTAAGGATAGTTGTGGGAAGTTATGTGTGGAGTCAGAGGAGATAGAGCAAGCACTACATGATTTTTTCGAAGTATTCACTCTAGAAAATGACAATGTTGTCGAGCAGAATACTGAGATACAGGCAACTAAACTAGGTGGGATTGAGGTTCACAAGGAAGTGGTATTAGAAATCCTGCAGAGTGTGAGAATATATAAGACCCCTGGGCTGGATGGGCTTGATTCTAGAATCCTTTGGGAAACCAGGGAGGAGATTTCTGAGCCTTTGGTATTGATATTTAAATCGTCATTTTCTGCAGGATTAGTCACATAAGACTGGAGGATAGCAAATGTGGTTCCCTCGTTTAAGAAGGGGATTACAGACAACACTGCGAATTATAGACAATTGAGTCTTACTTCAGTTGTTGGTAAAGTATTGGAAGAGATTATAAGAAATAGGATTTATAATAATCGAGAAAATAATAATTTCATTAGGAATAGTCAACACGGTTTTGAGAAGGGTAGATCGTGCCTCACCAAACCTGTTGAGTTTTTTGAGAAGGTGATCAAACAGGTAGTTGAGAGTAAATCAGTTGATGTGGTTTATATGGATTTCAGCAAGCCGTTCGATAAGGTTCCTCACAGTGGGCAATTACATAAAATGCGGAGGAATGGGGTTGTGGGAGATATAGCAGTTTGGATCAGTAAAAGGCTTGCTGAAAGAAGACAGAGGGTGGTGGTTGTTGGGAAATGTTCATCGTGGAGTCCAGTGACAAGTGATGGAGCACAAGGGTCAGTGTTGGGTCCGATGTTGTTCGTCATTTTTATAAACGACATGGATGAGGGCATAGAAGGGTGGGTTAGTAATTTTGCAGACGACGCAACTCGGTGGAGTTGTGGATAGCGACGAAGGATGTTGTTGGTTACGGAGAGACATAGATATGCTGCAGAGGTGGGTTGAGAGGTGACAAATGGAGTTGAACGCAGACAAGTGTGAGGTGATTCACTTTGGTTTGAGTAATCAGAATGAAAAGTACTGGGCTAATGGAAAGATTCTTGGTAGTGTAGATGAGCAGAGAGATCTCGTTGTCCAAGTACACCGATCATTGAAAGCTGCGGCCCAGGTTGACAGGGTTTTTAAGAAGGCATACAGTGTTTTAGCTTATATTAATAGAAGGATCGAGTTCTGGAACCATGAGGTTATGCTACAGTTGTACAGAACTCTGGTGCTGCCGCACTTGGAGTATTGTGTACAATTATGGTCACCACATTATAAGAAGGATGTGGAAGCTTTGGAAAGAGTGCAAAGGAGATTTACTAGGATGTTGCCTGGTATACACGGAAGATCTTATGATGAAAGGCTGAAGGACTTGAGGCTGTTTTCGTTGGAGAGAAGGGTGAGAGTTGACTTAATAGAGACATATAAGATAATCAAACGGTTATATAGCGTGGACAGAGACAGCTTTTTTCTAAGTATGGTGACGGCGAGAACGAGGGGGCATACCTTTCAATTGAGGGGTGATAGATGTAGGACAGATGTCAGAGGTAGTTTCTTTACTCATGGTATGGTAAGGGTATGGAATGCTTTGCCGGCAACGGTAGTAGTTTCGCCAACTTTAAATACATTTAAGTCGTCATTGGCCAAGCATATGGAAGTACATGGAATAGTGTAGGTTAGATGGACTTCAGGTTGGGATGACTGGTCAGCCCAACATCGAGGGCCGAAGGGCCTATACTGCACTGTAATGTTCTATGTTCAACGACTGCCAGTTTTCAGCTCTCATAAGAATAGAAACATGCCCACAAAGACAGACTGACACACACACATGGCTGAAGCAAAACACGAAAAAAGAAGGAAACTTTGCAGAATAGTAGTTCGGAAGAGCTTGGTTGCAGTAACAGTTAATTTCATGACAAAAGCAAAATTGAGATTGTTTCAATTGTAATTCTGCCTCTGAAGTGGTAAAGATGACTGGTGGTTTTCAGCTCTCATATGTTGCTGCAGAGAAGAACAATTAAAGAGATGGAGTGATGGCTATGGCTTCTCTGACAGGTTACTTTTTCTCCCTGTCTGATTTGAAACGTACAGCAATGTTACCCGAACACCAACCTAGTCCATGTAAGGTCTCGTCGAACATTCCCCTGATTGCATGACTCCATCACTGTTATCTGCTCCATTTAAGAATGATTCATAATTTAAAATTTGAAGGTATGTTTATACGTTACTGCATGATTTTTGTAAAATAAATTCATGACTTTGTAGTAGCTATGTTAAAATGAGAATGTTGTTTGCTGAACTGGAATCCTTTGTTTTTTATCATCCCTCAGCTACACCCAAATACATTCTCCTCGATTCTTAGATGTTTCTATATGAACATATCTCATTCTCAGACCTGACGTGCTCTACCCTTGTACTGGCCATGAGGACCATGGATACGGGAAACAGCCAAGGTATTTTATCGAAGCTGGAGGAGTCCAAACCAGAAGGTATAGATTTAAGGTGAGAGAAGAAAGATTTTAAAAAGTAAGCCGAGGAATAACTTTTTCATACAGAGGGTCGTGTGTGTATTGAACGAGCTGGCAGCGAAAGTGGTAGAGGCTGGTACAATTACAATATTTAAAAGGCAACGGATGGGTATATGAATAATAAGGGTTTAGAGGGCTATGGGTCTAATGCTGGCAAATGGTAAAACATTAGATTGGAATATCTAGTCGGTGCAGATGAGCTGGACTGAAGGGTCTGTTTTTTGCTGTATGACACGATGATTCCATCAATCCTTCATTCTAGCAAGGAGTAAAGTGAAACATCGATGAAAAGCTTCTAAAACAATTGAATGTTTTTCTGTCAATTTAGGGGTTCATTACCACACTCAATATATCCTCTGCAGTATCCGCATTGTCTTGTACAAATGCAATAATACATCCCAATGTTTATACCCAATAGCCTTTGCATAAAAAAAGCAAGATTCAATACCCTTTCCTAATAATTGGCTGAATCTGCTGACCACGTTTATGTGGCTCATGTACCGAGATGCACAAATCCTTCTGTACCAATGAGTTCTGTGATATTCTCTCCATTTAAGTAGGTTGCTGTTATTTTCTCTGTTCAATATAACACTGACTTCCCATAAACACATTATACTGTTTTCTGCCAAAGATTTGCTCACTAATGTCCTCTGTCTGTATCCCATTGCAGAATTTCCATGTCCAATTAAATGACTATTTTGGTAAATGAGCTAATTGAGCTGCAAAGCAATCGGTCCCCTCACGCAAGTCATTGGTATAGATTGTCAATAGTTGATACGGTCACACTGATCCCTGAGGAACTCCATCCAGTTACAACTTTACAACATGAATATAAACATTTATCCCGAATGTTTAATTCCTGATAATTAACCGGGTTTGCCCTGTCGCTGGGCAGCAGGCTAGAAAGGTTGGACGGCCTTATTCTATGCTGTGTAATGTACTTAGTGGGCTGAATTACTTCAATATATACCTGCATATATCCTTAGAGGGCAGAATGGTCTCCGCCTGTCTCATTCAACGAGGCTGACTGGCTGAATGGGATCTTGCTTTCGCTCTGTAACATTACTGAGTGCATGAGAGAACAACACATGGGTTAGGAGCAGCATTTGGTCATTCAGCCACACACACCTGCTGCACCATTGACAATGTGCATTGTTGATATGATTGTGACTAAACATCCCTTTCCTGTCTGTTTCCAATAAACGTTGATTCTCTTGTTCGTCAAAGATCTATGACACTCAGCCTTGAGTGTTTTCAGTAGCCCAGTCTTCACTGCTACTTTGGCATGAGAGCACCACTTATTACACAACCCTAAAGCGAAAGCAATATCCCTCTCTCAGTCTGAATTGGGATGGTCCTTATGCTCAAAATGTATTCCCATCAAACCAATCACCACTCTTTTGGTATATAAGGAATCGATAATTAGGAACAGTTATCGAGCACTCAGCCCCTCAAACCTGTCCACGTTCCCATGAATCCTCCGAAATCAAATACTTACCAAATTCAGTCTCCACTGACCTCGTGAAAAGACAATTCCAGACACCACAAGATCATATGAGCAATGAACACTGGAACAGAATTAGGCCATTCTGCCCAACTCGTCTTCCATGACATGTGATCATGGCTAAAACATTTCTGAACCCCATTCTCCTGCCTTCTCCAACTGATCATTGATCGCTTGTTATTAAAAATTACTTATCTCTGTATTAAATACATTGTGTGTGCTTATATGTGGGGGTGAATGGCGGCGTATGTTCGTGTGTTTATGTGTGAAATCCATACATGTATGCGTATCTCTGTCTGTGCTATATATATTAGTGTCAGTATCTAAGTTTCTGTGCACCTCTGTCTGCATCTCTGTGCAATGCTGCTTTTGAAGTAAATCCATTAAAAATGAAATCAAAGTCTCCCTCCTCTCTCTCTGTCTGTGTCTCTATGGTTCATAGAATTCAAAGAATCCCAACAGTGTGGAAACAGGCCCATCGGCCCAACAGGCCTACACTGACACTTCTAAGAGTAACCCACCCAGACCCGTTCAAACACTATCCTACGTTTGCCCATGACTAATGCCCCTAACCAACACATCCCTGGGCACGATGGGTAATTTAACATGGCCAATTCACCTAACATTCACACCTTTTGACTATGGGTGGAAACTGGCGAACCTGATAGAATCCAGGCAGACACGGGGAGAATGTACAAACTCCACACAGCCAGTCGCCTGAGGGTGGAGTCGAGCTCGGGTGCCTGGCACTGTGAGGACTCAGTGATGAAAACAGAGTTTTGCGATTAGAGTCATACAACACTGCCCTCTGCTGGCATCGCCACACCACTGCATCAGTGGCAGAGTTTTATACGCTCTGAGAAGACAACAAATCCTTTACTGTGAATCTCTCACATTGAACGACTGTTGGGTTTTTCAAATAATATCTTTGGAAGCACAGAGCAGTTTCGTTTGATACAGAGTGATGTTGTTCCTGCAATATTACCACCACAACTGGGCATTTTTCTGCATTTTTCAATACTTTCTAAGGTATCTTTTAAGCATTTCAAATCACAGAATGAGAAATCAATTCATCTCATCTCCTGACAATATGGTTCACTCGGAGGATAGCATTTCCATTCTGACAGGGCCAAGTATATTTGGAACCCTCAATCTACCAGTATTGTGTGTGTGTGTGTGTGTGTGTGTGTGTGTGTGTGTGTGTGTGTGTGTGTGTGTGTGTGTGTGTGTGTGTGTGTGTGTGTGTGTGTGTGTGTGTGTGTGTGTGTGTGTTTGGATGGTGCTGTGAGCTGCTTCCCTCTCTCCCTCCCAGACTGAGTCCTCGGAGGTTATCACCCTGTGCCGCAGTCGCTGCATCAGGGTGGGGAGGCCAGCTGAGGGAGAGCTTGTGTCATTTTAAGCACCACAGGCTCTGTCAGACCTGTACCTACACAGAGGTACTCACTGAGTCAAATAGAGACACACAGGTACGGGGGTGGCGGCGAGATTAATATCGGATACTCAAACACCCGACTTGGCCTTTTCTGTCCTATTCCCAGCTGTTTCTCCTGGAATGCGAGAAAGGGCGGGATTGA
This sequence comes from Hemiscyllium ocellatum, assembly GCF_020745735.1. Lineage (NCBI taxonomy): Eukaryota > Metazoa > Chordata > Chondrichthyes > Orectolobiformes > Hemiscylliidae > Hemiscyllium > Hemiscyllium ocellatum. The sequence goes on from NC_083446.1 coordinate 28,084,659, forward strand.
AGGTTGGACTGTGTAGCCCTGCTATTCGCGCTGGTATAGGTGGGGGTGGGGATATGGTGACGTATCCAGAGGGAGTCAGTCCATAGTATTGCATCCATGCAATGGCATTAGTAAGGGCGATATAGTAGAGGAGAAAGAGAGAGAGAGAAGGTGCTGCTTGCATCATTGAGACTGGTGGAGCATGGGCCTTGTTTGGGGGTTGGTGCTATAACAGATGCACAGTGAGCGTGGGGGAGCAGAGAGAATACAGTGAACCTTATCCTGACAGAACAGGGAAGGTTAATGATGCTTACCCTGTATTGCTGGACATTTCTTCAGACCGCGGATATTGCACTGAGCTGGATGGTGACCTCAGACCATGCTCTGGTGGTCTGGTGGTATGGCCCACTCTAGGTGGGGAATGCAACCCTCCCCCCCCCCGTGTATTAGGTCTCCCACCAGGACATTCGTGCTCCTGTCAACACATCGTGGTGTAATTGCCCCTTAGCTGCCATGTTTAGAGTAAACTATGCACGGCAGCTGCAAACTGAGAAAGCTCAACCGCATGCCCATTAGCCAGTTAAAGATGGCACAAAATATCCAGAGGCATCCGAACGATGGTATAGGTGGGGGAGGGGATATGGTGACGTGTCCAGAGGGAGTAAGTCCATAGTGTTGCATCCATGCAGTGCTATTAGTGAGGGAGATATAGTAGAGGGGAAATAGAGAGAGAGAGAGGGAAGAGTGGAATAATTGGGCTGACATTGAATGAGAGGGACACCATGGGGTGGGGTAGGTAGTTAAGGAAGTGGTTCGATAAGATAGCACCAGCACACTAGATCGGCCTTGTGCAGTCGATCCCTATGTCACACTCAATGAAAATGACACAGAGGCAGGTTTTGTTGTTCGATTCTGCCCAATGAGTCAAAGACAGTGCTAACCCCATTCCCAGTTACAAAGCTGCAGCTGCTTGACCAATGTTCCCCGTCACAGAGAAGGAGCTAAACATAACCTACCCTTGGGAAATAAGACAGTGGGGAGGCGATGGTTGAGATAGCAATGGGGGAGCATTTTGTGGCAAGTCAACGCAATCCTATTCGTTTTTAAATAGAGATGAAAAGGATAAAACTCTTATGAAACTTCAAGTTCTAAATTGTTGAGCAGCCAATTCAAGAAATTTCCAAAGTCGATTTGCATAGATATTGGCAGATAAGGGGCCAGATGAGAAGTGGGAAACCTTCAAAACTGAGATATCAAGAACACAGAGATGGAATGTCCCCGTTAGGGTGAAGGGTAAGGCTGATAGGTGTAGGGTATGTTGGAGGATTGGAGAAATTGAGGTTCTGGTCACGGATAAGAAGAAAACATGTGTCCGGGATAGATGGCAGGAATCGAGGTTTTTTTCTTAACTCATTCATGGAATGAGGGCGTCACTAGCTAGGCCAGTATCTATTACTCATCGCTTATTGCTCATCGGGCAGTTAGGAGTCAACCACATTGCTCTTGGTCTGGAGTCATATGTAAGCCAGACCAGGTATGGATTGCAGATCGATTCCTTCAAGGATGTTAGTGAACCAGATGGATTTTCCCGCCAATAGAAATGATCATCATTAGCTTCTTAATTCCTGATTTAAAGTGAATCACTAGAATAGTCTGAAGGCCACGTGTATACATAACAGGGAAATCGGGAGTGCAAAAAGGGGGCATGTGATAGGTTTGGCAAATAGGATTAAGGAGTATCTGAAGCAATTCTACAATTACATTAATGATAAAACAATACCTAGGGAAAGAATGGAGATTAACGATTAGAAAAGCTGCAGATCTGCAGAACTGCAGGAGATGAGGTTGGTTCTGAGTGAATATTTTGTGGCAGTATTTACTGTGCATGATATTGAAGCAAGAGAACGTGGGATCTCAATACTGATATCTTGTAAAGTCTCTGTAATACAGAGGATTTGCTGGAGGTCTTAAAATGCACAAATGTGGATAAATATCCACGACGTTATTAGATGTATGCTAGAACTTTGAGGTAGCTGGGGAAGTGATTGCTGGGCCTCTTGCGGAGATATTTGTGTCATCAACAGCCACAGGTGAGGTGCCGGAAGACTAGAGGTTGCCTTGATTAGATTACTTACAGTGTGGAAACAGGCCCTTCGGCCCAACAAGTCCACACCAATCCGCCAAAGCGCAACCCACCCATACCCCTATATTTACCCCTTACCTAACACTATGGGCAATTTAGCATGGCCAATTCACCTGACCAGCACATCTTTGGACTTTGGGAGGAAACCGGAGCACCCGGAGGAAACCCACGCAGACACGGGGAGAACGTGCAAACTCCACACAGTCAGTCGCCTGAGTCGGGAAATGAACCCGGGTCTCAGGCGCTGTGAGGCTAAAGTGCTAACCACTGTGTCACCGTGTCTAATATGGTGCCACTACATAAAGGATTTAAGAAGGGTGATAAAGAAAAGCCAGTGAGCCTGATATCAGTAGGGTGTAAGTTGTTGGAGGAGATTATGAGGCACAGAACCTGCACGTATTTTGAAAGACAATAATTGATTAGGGATCTTCAACATGGCTTTGTGCAAGCGATATTGTGTCTCCTAAATTGTCTGATTTATTTTTTGAAGTAGTGACTAAGAAGATTAGTTGAGGCAGAAAGGCGTACATTGCCGATGTGGACTTTGGTAAGGCGTTTAATAATGTTATGCATGGACATCTGGTTAACAAGGTGGGTTCAAATGAAATATATGGAGAACTAGCCATGTGGATACAAAATTGGCTCAAACGTAGGAGATAGAGGGTGGTTGTGGAGATTTGCAATATGCTGGCAAAGGTTTTCAATGGTCCTCGTGTTAGGTAGATAGTCCAGTTTCGGGAGTAATCCACTAGCACGGTCCGCACAACTCTCCATCCTGGCTTTTACCTTGTCACACTTTATGGGGTCAGGGCTGGTTCTGTGTGGCAGATTCAGACTTTGAGGCAATGGACTATTTCAGCTGATCTGACAATGTTTTTATTCAATGTTTGCATTCCTGTGACTTGACTCATCATTGCCTCCCTTCTCCAGTTACTTCCTCACCCCTGTCTCCGCAATCATATTTTCACGAAATTATCAGTAATTTTTTAAATTTATTTTTCTCTATCTTTCCCTGGCCTTTGTTTTTGGTTCCCTCGTGTATCGAGTGTTGGCGTAGTGAAGCTCAGAAACAATGAAATGGTGTTTCTCCGGCTGTTGTTCACTTACCGGTGTGTCCCATGTGGTGCTCCATGTAGGGCAGGGGGATCTAGCACCTTTGACTCACGCCTTTGAAACTTGGTCTATGCCTATCCATTGAACATCTGTGTTTGTCCCTCTCAGCTGAACGTGCAGTCAATAACACGAGGAAGCCCCTCGAGTATTATTGGAAAGTACCAGTCATCGAACTCGTAGCTGAGGCGCTTCTGGTGCCTCCTGTTATTGAAAAGCTGGTGAAGCTGCTGAGGATGGTTTGCTGGAGGTTGTGCTGTGAGCTCACTCAGAAATTCAGGGAGATCTGAGGATTTGGTGACCCAACTCTGGATGGAGCATGGGGACTGTAGTTACAGCATCTGGGTCTGTAACATGAACACCAAATGGAACAGAGGCTGCAGAGAGGGGAAGCTCTGAAACCATGGTGTGAATGTCTGGGGCCGAAAGGGACATGCTGTATTTGTCTGTGTCTTAGCCTGGACAAGCACACAATCTCACTCTAGCCCTTACACACACTGATGCACGATCTCCCTATCTGCTCTACACACACACACTCTCACACTCCCCCTGTCTCACATGTGTACATGCACGCTCTGCCCTGTCACAAGCATGTGCCCACTCACTCTGTTTCTCTCCGGCACTCACACATACACACTCCCCCACCGTCTCTCTCGCTTACACACATTTTCTCTTCCACCTTCACACAGGCACGAACCTTCACACACACTCACACACGTATGCATGCATAAATCCGTGAGGTGAATTTGCATTTGCACGTTTGTATTTGCAGTTACACTTCATTTTGTTTCAAAAAACATACCATTTGGAGACAGTCAGTCAATGCGGTATTTTTTAAACTTCTAATTTGGGAACAAACCCAGTCTGATTCCAGGTGAAGACACAAATAGACTCCAAACAAGACCTCACGCCTGAAATGCATTGTCTGACCGAAGGGGTCACCTCCTTTCCATCGAAAATGCCTGAAGTTATCTCCAGGCAGTGACTTGAAAGAAATTCTGCGATTCGCATATTAATCAATCAATACCTGCACCTCCATTCTAAGTCATTAAGGATTTAAGAGCCATCTTCGGTGCAGACCATTCGTGCATGTTAGTTGAACAATCCTTTGATGTTTTCCTGATAACTTCTGTGTTTCAGGTCTTCTCTCTCTCTAACACCTAATGAAGGAACAGGGCAATGGAAGCGTGCGTTTTCAAATAAATCTGTTGGACTCTAACACGCTGTCGTGTGAATTTTGACCCTGTCCGACCGAGTCCAAAACCAGCGGCTCCATATTGTAGCTTTTCATTGCTAACCAATCATCTCTCTTAGCAAACAAATTTTTCCTTTCCCCACGTGGTCTTGTGTTGCATAGCAATCTTTTGTGAAGCGCATTATGCACTGCTGTCTGGAAATCCAGATATAATACATCTATATAATTCACATCATCAACCTTGTTTGTCACTTATTTAAGAAAGCTAGTCAAATCATTCAAACATGATTTATCCTTCATAAAACTGTTTTGAATGTGCTGGATTGTGGCTTGACTTTGAAAATCTCTTGTTATTAATTCCTTCATAATGGATTTGAATAATTTGACTTCAATACCAATAGATGTCTCACTACTTTTCATTCCCTGGTGAAGCTAGTTATTCTAAGTTCTTTGCTTTCTATAACCTCTTTGTGCCCTTTCACAATTTCCGTGTAACAGGCACAAGGCTGTAAAAAACCTACACCAATTGCTGTGTAAGAGGCATGAGTGGCTGATTTGACTCATTCTGTTCCTGCTTTACAAACTCACTAAGCTGAATGCTCTCCTGGTGTTCCCACATTATCGCCTCGATGGCTTGCATGTCCTGCTCCTGTTCCTGACCGAGCCGTTCAAGATTTCAATGTCCTCCTCCTGTCGCTCAATGACAGTTTCGGGGACTTATGGGATCTCCCTGTTCAAATGTCACTTTCAAGAGCTGAAATATGCAGGCAAGTTGTGTTGCTCATACTGGGTAGCTCAGTGGTTAACACAGGTGCTTCATTGCACCAGAGATTCGTGCTCAATTACAGTCTCCAATTTCCTCCCACAGTCCCAGGATGTGCAGGTAAAGTGGAGTGGCCAAGATAAATTACCATTATATCCAGGGATATGCAGGCTAGGCACATCAACCATGGAAAATGCCAGGTTATAAACACTGGGTGGGGTGGGTGGTGGTGATTGGGCAGTACGGTCTTCGGAGGATCAGTGTGTTGGTGATGGGTTAAATGGCCTGCTTCCACTCTGCAGAGATGCTATGATTAACACTTCAGTTGCAGAACTCAGTTGAGGGAACAATCTTTGAGTTAATTCCAATATCCTTTCCTCAATGAGCAGATTAACTCTGTACACACTCCTCCAGATGCGGTCTCGCTAAAATCCTGTACAACAGCAGCAACACTTTAACAACCTGCTGTAAAGTTCCCATCAGGTGAGAAGAGTCTCAGCCCTCTGGGGGAATACACAGCATTGCTGAAAGGTCATTGTCCTTCTTTTCTCCACCAGAGTAATGGGAGATCTGGTGATAATGTTACAATAACACTTGAGAAGAACAGGTAAGGTGTAGCAAGGTGATGTCAATGCTGAGATATGCCTCACGAAACATCTCGCCTGAATCTACCATTAACCTCGCTAGACCCCACGTCAATCAGATTCCATACAGTCTGGCAAAGTGGAGCTTAGAAACAGCATGGAGAAGCAAACACTGATGAGAGTTGTCTATCAAAGTCAAAATCGTGATACAGATGTTGGGTATAGTCCAAAATATGAAATTCGAAATGCTAGTTTGTGGGTACTGCAGCAATAATAGACAGCTTCAAGTTACATCTCAGCAGTGTTCACCCAAGTGAATGCTAATGCTGGGAAAATGGATTTCATGAGTGTCTATGAGAAGGGTTACTTTAACGATATGTTGAGCACCGAGCTTAAGATCAGGGTTTTCTGGAATTGGTAATGTAATCAAAAGGGCTAATTGAAGACGTTGTTGTAGAGGGGCTTTTGGGAATAGTGATCTTAATATTTTGAATTTAAATGATTTCTGAATAGAAAACTGTTTTTTTTATTATGTCATTGGTACATAACTCTGTCATACAAGCCATTGCGATGCAAGGATAGAGATGGCTTCAGTGAATTTGAAAAGGGGTTTAAAATAATTTAATGTAAAAAAGGCAATGTCTGTCATTTATACAACCACTCTAAGGTCTGTAAGGACATTGTCGAGATTAATCCCTCAGATGGGAAGATTGTCTGATGATAGAACTCTGCCTGTGTTCTAGAGAGTTTCAGAGAATGAGAGGTGATCGAAATGAATCTTTTAAAAACATGCATGTCGCGGGGAGTGGCGAACATGTACATAGACAAGTGACAGCAAGATTAGCGAGAATCCCAAGATATTCACAAGGACATCAAGCAGAACAGAATAACCTGAGAACAATCGGGGCCCATTAGATACCAAGGGGGCTATCTGTGTGAGAAGCTGGAGAAGATTGACAGATTGTGACATGAGAGCTTCACATCCATTTTACTTGGAAGACGAAAGAGGCAATTGCATACATCAAGAAGACTGGACTGTGAAACTGTTAAACAGATTGATATAATATGGGAGCAGGAAATTATGGTTTAGACTAGTATAAAATTGGGCAAGTCCCCAGCTCTGGAAGAATTGTGTCACAGCCTGCATTGGGAGACAAGGGAGGAAATACCCTGACTCAAATGTTTAAGTGGAATCTGATCACAGCGGAGGTGCCAGAGAAATGGAGAACACCCTTTACAGGAAGGTTTGGTGCAGGTAAACCAGACAACTATAGATCAGTGAGTATCAGATCAGTATCAGGGAAACTATTGGAGAAAGCACGAAATGAGGCAATTGATCTTCAACGAGAGAGGCAATGGTTGATCAGGGATAGTCAGCATCAAGTTCTCAGAGGGTAGTCATGCCGAACGAATTTTATTGATTTTTTTTCGAGGAGGTCGTTTATATGTGTTTTTTTCCTTTTCAGCAACACCTTTGACAAAGCCTCACATGTGAAACCAATAAAGAAAATACAATCTCATGGTATCAAGGGTAACTTGGTACGTGACATTCAAACAGTCTTCGAGGAGGAGAAAGAGGGTGGTTGGAGAATACTGTTTGTATGATTCGAGAACAGTGACCCGTGGTGTACCCCAGGGATCAGTGCTCTATCCCTTATTGCTTGTGATATTCATAAATAATATAGATGTGGATGTGGCGGGTGTAGGGAGAGTGTGATAAATAAGTGTATCTTTGACACAAAGATTGGCTGGGTGATTGGCAGTGAGCAGGAAGGTCTTATGTTCTAGGAAGATACAGATGGAAGGTCAAATGGGCAGATAAATGGCAGATGGAATGTAACCCTGATAAATATGAGGTGATGGCAAAGAGGCAAAGACCAGTAGGAAACTAAAAGATTGGGAAAAATTTTAAAGGTCAAAAAAGCAACAAAAAACTATAAAGAAACTTAAGACAGATTATGAGAGTAAACTACCTGAGAATATAAACATAGCAAAATATTCTATAAATATATAAATAAAAAGAATTGCTAAGGTAATCAGTGTTCCTTTAGAGGGTGAGAAGATGGATCCAATAATGGGATATGTGGACATGGCCGATATTTTATCGGTCTTCTCAGTGCGGGACACGTATAACCTGCCAGTAATTGTCAAAGAGAGGAAGGTAGATGAGTACCTGGAAACAACCATTCCCACTAGAGAGATAGTATTGGGCAAGCTAATGGATCTAAATGTAGATAAGTCTCCTGGCCCTGATGGAATGCATTCTAGGGTACTAACAGAGGTGTGGGAAAAATAGCAAATGCAGTTATGGATTTTTTTCTAAATTCACTGTATTGTCGTGCAGTTCAAGCAGATTGGGAAACAGGAGATCAGAATCTACTGTTTGAAAAGGGGGAATTATAGACCAACTAGCTTAACATGTTTAGTGGGGAAAATAATTCAATCTATACTCAAGGAATGAATAGCACGCATCTTGATAGTAATTGTCCCTTTGGGCAGACACAGCATAAGTTCGTGAAAGGCATGTCATGCTTAACTAACCTACTGGAAATCTATGAAGACATTATGAACACGGGGATCCAGTAGATGTGGAGTACTGAGATTTACAAAAAAGATTCAACACAGTGCTGCCAAAACGGCTGCTGCATAAGGTAATGGTAAGTGGCGCGATGGGTAATGCACTAACATGGGTAGAGGATTGGTTAACTACAAAGAGGCAAAGCGAGGGAATAAATGAGGGTTTTTTTCTGGCTGCTGTTCAGTGACTAATGGTGTGCCTCAGGGATCAGTGCTGGGACCGCAATTATTCACAGATTAAATGGACGAATTGGAGTTGGGGACCACGTGTAGTGTCTACAAATTGCAGATGATACAAAAATGAGTGTCAGAGCAAAGTGTGCAGAGGACTGATAAACTTTACAAAGGGATATAAATAGTTTACGTGAGTGGGCAAAGGTCTGGCAGATGGAGTACAATGAAAATAAATGTGAAGTCATTCATTTTGGTAGGAATACCACTGAAAAGGAATAAAACTTCCACTGTAAAAGAAATGTAGCATGCATCTGTGCAGAGGGACCTGAATGTCTTTGTCCATGAATCACGGAAGTTGGACTGCAGGTGCAACAGGTAATTAATGAAGCAAATGGAATTGTGTCCTTCATTGCAAAAATAATTGAGTTTAAACACAAGGAGGTTATGTTTCAGCTGCACAGAGTGCTGGTGAGGTCTCACCTGCAATACTGTGTGCAGTTTTTGTCTCCCTGCTCGAGAAAGCATGAGCTGGCATTACAGTGGATGCAGAGGAGTTCGCTAGGTTGGTTCGTGAATTGAAGAGGTTCACTTATGAGGAGACACTGAGTAGACTGGACTTATATATTGATTGGAATTTGAAAGAATGAGGGAGGACCTGCTAGTTACATATATAATTATGAAGGGAAGACTAAGAGAGAAATAGAGAGGCCTTTTCCAGTAGTAGGTGAAATTTCACAGGAGGGCAAAGTCTCAAAATTGGATGGAGCAAATTTAGGACTGAATTGAGAAGGAACTTCTTGACCACGAAGGTTGTCAATCTGTGGAGTTCCCTGCCCAGTGAAATAGTTGAAGCTTTGTTGTGGTTCTTTTCGCCGAGCTGGACGTTTTTGCTGCAAACGTTTCGTTCCCTGGCTAGGGAACATCATCAGTGCTATTGGAGCCTCCTGTGAAGCGTTGCTTTGATGTTTCTTCCGGTATTTATAGTGGTTTGTTCTTGCCGCTTCCGGGTGTCAGTTTCAGCTGTAGTAGTTTGTATGTGGGGTCCAGGTCGATGTGTCTGTTGATGGATGTTCTTGCCGTTTCCGGGTGTCAGTTTCAGCTGTAGTGGTTTGTATATTGGGTCCCGGTTCATGTGTCTGTTAATGGAGTTAGTGGATGAATGCCATGCCTCTAGGAATTCCCTGGCTGTTCTCTGTCTGGCTTGTCCTATGATGGTAGTGTTTTCCCAGTCAAATTCATGTTCCTGGTTGTCTGAGTGTATGGCTACTAGGGATAGCTGGTCGTGTCGTTTTGTGGCTAGCTGATGTTCATGGATGCGGATTGTTAGCTGTCTTCCTGTTTGTGCTATATAGTGTTTTGTGCAGTCCTTGCATGGTATTTTATAAACTACATTAGTTTGGCTCGTGCTGGCTATTGGGTCCTTTGTTCTAGTGAGTTGTTGTCTGAGTGTGGAAGTTGGCTTGTGTGCTGTTATGAGTCCTAAGGGTCGCAGGAGTCTGGCTGTCAGTTCTGAGACGCTCCTGACGTATGGTAGTGTGGCTAGTGTTTTTGGTTGTGGCATGTCTTCGTTCCGTGGTCTATCTCTTAGGCATCTGGTGATAAAGTTGCGTGGGTATCCGTTTTTGGCGAATACCTTGTATAGGTGTTCCTCTTCCTCTTTTCGCAGTTCTGGTGTACTGCAGTGTGTTGTGGCTCTTTTGAATAGTGTCCTGATGCAGCTTCGTTTGTGTGTGTTGGGGTGGTTACTTTCATAGTTTAGGACTTGGTCTGTGTGTGTTGGTTTCCTGTGTATCCTTGTGGTGAATTCTCCGTTGGGTGTTCTCTCTACTAACATGTCTAGGAATGGCTATCCTTTTCCTCTTCTCTGGTGAATCGTATAATCCTCACCAGTCATGAAAGCAATATTGCAGAAACACAAACCAGGTGGAAAGTAAAAAATGTGCTGACCATAATTTCAAGGGGATTTGAGTGCAGGAGTAATGATGTCTTACTGAAGCTGTACAGGGATTTGATGAAACCCCATCTCTGACATTGTGCAGTATTGTGAGCGGTTTTGGTCTCCTTACCTAATAAGGGACAAACCTGATATTGGGGGACAGCCGTGAAGGATGACCAGACTGATCTCTGGGATGACACGCTTGTCGTGGGAGCACAGTTTGGGGCGATTGGGCCTGTATTTCATGGGGTTTAGGCTAATGAGCGGAGATCTCAGTGAAATGTATAAAACATTGACTTGGTGTGACAGATTGGAGAAGAGATGATCGTTCACCTGGCTTGGACATCTAAAATAAGGAGGCCACAGTATTAGATACAGACACTTTAATCTATATTGAGACTATGATGCATTTCTGCACTCACAGACTGGTAAACCTGGGGAATGTTCTCCCACATCAGGCTGTGGAAGCCAAGACACTGAAGATACATAAGGATTTCTAGACACTAAAGGGATCAGGAGACAGCTGGGGTACGATTGTCACAAGCTCAGAGATATTAGGAAGGGGGTTTCTGCAGGGTCAACAGGACTGTGTTTCCAGAACCCATTTCTCATACTGAGGCTGCAGCTGGGTGTTCCATCAGTTTTACCCTTCCAAACCTTGAAGCACTTCAAAACACTTTAGTAGCTTGCTTGACCGGTTTAGAGACCATTGAAAAGTTTATCACATGCCTGTGTGTCTGGAATCACTTTTAGGCCAGATCAGGTATGTATGGCATTCACCAGACCAGAATTCACTTCCTGAAAGTACATTGTGGCAGCAAATTGAAGTTGCTATCGACATTGATTTCAGGGTCACCGTTACTGACACCAGATTTTAAATCTCGATACTTTATTAATGCTTTTTAACTTCCACCAGCTTCCAAAGCATTAGCCTGCTCTGGATTAGTAATGCAGTGACATTTCCACAACAGCACCATATCCACATGGGGACCAATCGGAAACCATACTGAGCTGGTTATTTCTGTGCTGCTTGACAGATATGTCAAAATAAATTCCAAATAATTTGTCTGTCGTGATGGGATTGAGGGAGTGGTAATTGGTCAGATTGCAAGTATTCCGCTATTAGAAAACTGGAGGTAGCTGAAGAATTTTCCACATTGACAGGGAAATGTCAGAGTTGAAACTGGAATGAAACAGCTTTCCCCTGGACACGGCTTGTTGTACAGCACAAGTTCAGTCAGGAATGGGGTCAGGGCCCATTGCCTTTGTCGAATCTACTGTGTTCATCTGTTTCTTCGTGTCACGTGCAGCAAATCGAATTGGTTGAAAACTGGCATCTGTGATTCTGTGGGCATCATGATGAGGATGAAGTGGATCATTCACTCAACATATCTGGCTGAGGATGATGCAGATACAATATCCTTGTCTTTTAAACTGATGTACAGAGCTGTTCCGGCCTGATGAAGGGCTTATGCTCGAAACGTCGAATTCTCTATTCCTGAGATGCTGCCTGGCCTGCTGTGCTTTGACCAGCAACACATTTGCAGCCGTTATTTAGGAGGACGATATTTGTGGAGTTCGCTCCTCCAGTGAGTTGTTTCATGGTCCATCCCCACTTATGACTAAATGTGGCAGGATTGTTGGTCTCTTGGTCATGGGATCATTGCACCCTGTCTATCAGATGTCAGTTCGACTGTTTTAATGCAAGCAGTCAATAATGGTTGCTTTGGCGAGTTGTCATCTGGGTTAGATGCACATGATTCTGACGTTGGCAAGTTCATCCGTACATCACTGAACCATAGAGTAGCTTGGTGGTAATGATAGACTGAGGGATTATCCCAGGTAACAAGTTACGGATTGAAGTTGAATATAATTCTGCTCCTGCTGCTGCTGCAGTGCTCTACAGCATCCCATCAATGTCAGGAATTCTTTGTTTAAGAAAGTTCAGAAATTTAGATCATTGAAAACAGTCACAGAGGAATTTTGACTTGGAAATGAATTGAGGGCAATGAAGAATTAGTGAAGAAAGTGGAGGTATAGGGTCATCGACTCTTAAGTCATGCAATATGCAAACAGACCCTTCTGCCAAACTCGTCCATGCTCTCCAAGTTTCCTGAACTGAAACAGATTTTTTTTTCGATTGGCATATACCCCTCCAAACCTTTCCTATTCACGTACGCATCCAATTATCTTTGAAATGTTATAATTATCCTCACCACTACAACTTCCTCTGACAGCTTGCTACACATATACACCACCCGTTGTGAGAAATAACTGCCTTTTAGATCTCTTCACTCTCACCTTAAACCGATCCTCTCTGGGGACAAGACCTTGGATATTCATCCTATCCATGCCCCTCATGATTTAATAAAACTATTTAAGTCACCCATCAGGCTCCTACACAATGGAAGCAAAATCCCTGCCTCATCATATATATGAAATCCTTGCGTCTCCGTCACATCATTTTAAATATTTTTGCTCTCATTCCAGTTTATGACATCCTTCTTATAGCAAGGCGACAAGAATTGTACTCAGTACTCCAAATGTGGCCTTACCACATTCTTGTACAGCTACAACATGATGTCCCAATTCCTATAATCAATGATCTGACTGAGGATGTTATAGCGTGCCTAATGCCTTCTTCACTGCCCTGTCTACCTGTGACTCTATTTTCAATGAACTTTCTACCTGCACCCTGGGTCTCTCTGGTTGACAACAGCGCCCTACAGTTTAATGTGTAAATTCTGCTCTGGCCTGTCTAACAAAATTCAATACCTCACGTTTATTTGCATGAAGCTCCATCTGCCAATCCTTGGCCCACTGGCTGAGTTGATCGAAATCTCATTGTTCTCTATGATAACCTTCTTCACTGTCCACTGTAAAATCAGTTTTGGGGATTTCGTCTACAAACGTACTTTCCATGGTTCCTATATTCGAATCCAAATCAATTACAAAAACAATGAACAACAGCAGCCTGGTCCTTGTGGCACACCACTGGTCGCCGGTCTCCAATTGGATCAAGAAATCTTTCCTAGCATGTTCTCTTCCATACTATCAAGCCAATGTTGTATCTACTTGACTCACCCTACCGGGTTCCCTCTGATCTAACCTTATTAATCCGGCTACCGTGTGGAACGTTGTTGGATCTCACTAAGGTCATCGTAGACAACATCTGCTGCTATACCTTCATCTAGCTTACCGATCATCTATTCAAAAACTTCAATTTAGTTTGTGAGAAACGTTTTCCAACACAAAGGCGTGTAGACTATACCTAACCAGCCCTTGCCTTTCCAAATACACTTACATCCTGTCTGTCAGAATCTCCTACAAACACTTACCCACCCTTGACATCAGACTCGCCGTTCTGTAGTTCCCTGGCTTTTCCTTGCAGGCTTGTTAAAAATAATGTAACGACATTAGTTGTCCTCCCATTCGCCAGAACCTCACTGGTGGCTGTCAATGATATGAATAAGAAAATCGAGAGAACTGCAGATTTTGCAAACCCAGAAACAAAGACAGAACCTGCTGAAAATGCTCAACAGGTCTGGCGACATCTATGCAGAGAAATCAAGTACAATGTGTTACCACATGAGGTAAACACCATACCCGCTATGCTAATTTAAACCTGCAGCACAGAAAATCCGTAACCTGTGCTGTAATCTGCTAAACTTCGAGAGGCCAAGTTCTATCCTAGAGGAAGTAAAAATTAACAACTTTATTATTTTAAAGTCTAACAGTGAATAATTAACTAACAACTATTTGCAACTTCTTTCTCTGACCTTCTACTTACCCTTCCACAATACTGGTCCAATTAAAACGCCCCAATTAAGATTTACCAAAAGATTCAAATTTCAGAACCAGCGAGCTGACAAATCCTCTCTTTGAGTCTTCCTCTGTCTTCTCTTCTTCTCCTTAGTGTTTCTGTGTCACCGCTCATTGATAAATAAAAGTGAATTTAAGAGAGCTATTCTCCAGGCAGTCTGCAGATGTTGGTCGCTTGGCAGCTCTTCTGCAAATGTTTTTCGACTTTATGCCCCCAAAGTATTGGATCGCTTCATCTTTTTTAATATCATCGAAATGCCAAATTCAAACTCGTTTGGAGTTTAATATCTTGGAGCATAATAAATTCCAAGATAGGTCGAATTTGACTTTTTTGTCTTGTAAGAACACAGGTACTGGCAGCTGCTCTTCCAAATGTTGCATTATAAATTTTCCACAATTCTCTGCGTTTGCTAAATCCTAAAACTCTATTAAAATTACAGTACCCTTTATCCGTTCATAACACCTTCCCCTTCAAAACATAAGAACCATCCTAATGAAAACTTTTTTTTTGTTTTCTTTAAATGCATTACCACAACATACAGATAACTTAAATCTCAGTTTACTTTAACTTCTTCCCTTATACCAGGATATAACATTGGATAACTGCAAAACTCATCTCAATATTATCAATTCAGTCCATGATAGGGTATCTGTGATTACATTCTGACAACATGATACATGTATGATTTATAAATTACAAGTCTGTAACAAAAGACTCCAGTGAAATAGTCTTGCAAGCATTCTAAGCATGAAAGCAGATTGGGGTCTGTGCACACAACCATCTCCAACATAATATTCATGACATTCACAACAAAATGTCATAAACCTAGTACAGAACTCAATAGTTATTTTTCAATCGTGGAATATTTCCTCTGATGGATGTTGATTTTATTTGAAAAGTACAATCCTGTCCGCATCCTCCTCTAGCAGTACAGCTCCAACTCCTATGTCACCAGCATCGATGGCAACTTTGAAAGGTTTCAAAACGTTTGGTGCAGCTGAAACTAGTTTGGTGGTCAATATTGCTTTGGAATGGACGAATACTGCCAGACATTATTCTGTTCACTGAAACTTTGTGTTCTTCTTCAGCAAATTGGTTAACGATGTCAATACAGTGCTGAAGTTTGGAACAAACGTCTGATAGGGTCTCCTGAGTCCTAAGAACTTAAGCACCTCTTTCTTCGTGGTTGGTTGCGTAAATTCCTCCCTAACTTTCTTCTTTTCATTCCATGTGGTCAACATTCCATGACCAATATTTTGTCCAAAGAACACCACATCTAATTTCGCAAATTCGGTTTTGTTCAATGTTATTACCAGTTTGCAATCTCGTATTCATTTACAGATCTCTTCCACCTGTACCAAGTGATCATTCCAGAACTTACAAAAGATCACGACATCGTTCAAATGGGCTATACAGTTTATTAACGCAGCCACAACTCTGTACTTGAATCTTTGGAATGTGGCAGACGCGTTCTTCATTCCAAAGGGCAACACTTTAATAGATACGGCCCATTTGGCGTTACAATTCAGAATTTCTTTTCTCTGTCTCTGATAAAGATACCTGCCAGTAACCATACATTAAGTCCAACTTGGTGATGTAACTGACTTCTCCAACTTTCTCAATCTGATTTTGTAACAGTGTTGACCTTCTGATAATCCATGCAGAGGCATTGAGTCCCGTTTCGTTTGTGAACTAAGACGATCGTCGAGCTTCACTTGCTCGGGCTTGTTTCGATGATGTCCTCGTTGAGTATGGCTTCCACCTCCTTCTGGACCTGTTTGCCTTTGAATGATTAAGCCGATATTGGTGTTGTTTTATCCTTACGTCTACTTCATGTACAATCGCATTATTCCTCCCCAATTCATCAAAGAACCCCATTCTTTGATGTATGTCCTCATATTGCAGTATCAAACATTTCAATTGTGTTCTGTGCTCCTGAGGCAGATCGTTTACGAATCTACCCCACTGATCAAGGACTTCTTACTTTTTAACATACTTTGAGGCACATCAAAATCCACAATATTTGGATTTAAAGGCAGTAACTAATAACTGTTTTCCAGTTCTTTCTCTCCTCTACTTTTCCGGAGGGGTCCAACACACTCATTTATAAGCCATTCATGTATAAGATGGGATCTTCCAATATTGGAATTGGTAACAGAGGTGCTAGTTTCATTACTGCCTGTGACCTGTCTACCATTTGGCATGAATGACAGGGAAGTCGAAAGTTAACCACGTCTTTTTGTGAATTCCAGGTCAATAAAAATGTTTTTGGTATTTAGCCTGAGACTTTCGTACGCCAAGGTGACCTCCCACAGGTAGTACATGTGCTACATATCATTTCCTGTTTCGATGCTGCCGGCAACACCATCTGGTGCACTTAGGCACATTTCTCCTCTGCACTAATCTGCTGTGGTCTCCATTTCTGTCTTAGGATTTCATCTTTCAGGTAGTAACAGTCATGAATATTTCTGCCTCCTTTGCAGAGCACGCATCCACATACATATTTGTATTGTCTTGTCTTTCTGTTGCATGTCCCTTCGCTTTACAGGACTAAACATCTCTGTCTGACCCTCTGTCTGTTCAGGGTTTCCCTGCACCATTATGTCTAAAAGAGTGTCTGCTAACTGAACCTCAACTCCTTCACTTTTGTCTTTAGTCTGCACTTCGTGCTGTGACTTATTATAATTAGATCTGGTTACTGCACAATCTAGGAAAATACCAGGATATTTCTATTTTAACTCCTCAGTTTTTTGGTCTTCCTTGGGCTTCTCCACAACAATGGGTGTTGTTCCCAACTTGAACCCTGCTAAATGATTCTCAAGAACAAACTGGATTCCTGGAACTGACACGCTGTCAGTCACTTCCTCTATTAGTTTCCCAGACTTGAGTAGGCACTCCAACCTGATCTTATATAGAGGAACGCTATATTTCTATCCATCTATCCCACAACCTTTGGCACTCTCGGAACAGATCAGAAAGACTGCAAATTTGCTCATCACTTACTATTAATTACTGGTTAGATCCATTATCTCTCAAAATTATAACTTCTACTCTTTCTCCCTCTATTGTTTCTGAGTAAACTTTACTCACAGAGGGAAATTCTTTGTAGAGATCAGATATTAATTTCATTCTCAGCCTCTGCCTAGGCTGTGTACAATTGTACAATTCCTTGGCTGTTGTTGTGGTTTCCTTTAATACGTTCGCTAATGCCAATTGCTAAGCTTCTTTTACCACGTTTTTTCCCACAGTGCCTTTCTTAAGGACCAGACTGTTACCTTATGGCAGTGATATACCTTTTCCCAGTGCCCATCTGAAACCACCGGCACTGTAATTTTCTGTGTCCCACTCTATTTCAATGAAAACACCTGAGGCCTTTCACCTCCTTTCCACCCTCTTGGGCATCTGCTTTAACCTGTTGCAAACTCTTATTATCTATTCTTTCTTTTAGAGTGTAGTATCTCCACTTCTCCAAAATTTGACCTCTCAGAGGACGAAGTTCTAGCCGGAAGCTGGCTTATGCATCACCATGTATTCAGCTGCTAATTGTCCTGCCCTTTTCAATTCCTGAAGTTTCTGTTCTTCCACGTGAATTCTTATCATCTCTGGAATTGAGTTGTTCAACTCCTTCAGCAGAATAATCTCCATTAGAACTTTATCGATTATATCTATCTTTAAAGCAAGCATTCATTTTTTTTCACACTCAACCGAAGTCTGATCTGGTCACTTTATGTTCTGTACTGCTGTCGATATGCTTCTGGTACCAATTCGTGTGCACTTAATATAGCTTCTTTAACGTCTTCAGGGTCTCTTGACCCCTCGACTGACAGCGGAGCAAATATCTCACTCAAACTGCCTACCAGTTTAGTCCGAACTAACATTGACCATATATCCTTGGACCACTCCAAATACATAGCCAAGTTTGCAATGAAATAAAGAAGGCTTCAACATCTTTCACATCAAAATGTGGCAGAGTTTGAAATACTTATAAGTATCACTAATTTCCCTTTTAATCTCCATCCTGGTAACTTGAATTTGCTGACTAAATCGCAACCTCTAAATTTCAAATTCTCTCTCTTTTTGCTCAGCTAAATTGTTTGTCTCTCCTTTTCTCCCTTTCTTCTCTCTCTCTTTGCTCAGCTACAATCTTCTCTTTCCTTTTTTCCTCTGTCTTTTCTCTCTTGCATTCTGCTTCTTCTCTATCTCTATTTCTCTCTCCCTTTGTTTATGTTGAAGCTCTATTTTCCTCAATTGTAATTCAAGTTTTTATCATTCTACTTACAGCAGTTATCTGTATCTCTGACACACCTTAGTGTTTGACTAATTCCCAGATAGGTTCAGCTTTACTTTTGTCCTTGGTTAAACACAAACCTAAGTTTGGCCTTTATCTTTCTTTCCAAACTTTCTTGGCAAATTTGAGAATCATCTTGAAACACCTCTTAAAATTTTAAGAGCCATTTCTTTCACTTTTCATTTAACTAACCAGAATCATCAACACGAAACCAATTGTCTCACTGAAGTTTTATTCAAATATCTCGGACACAAATATGCAAACGAAAAAATATACTGTATTTTTTCCGTACCTCAGATCTATGCAAATCTGCCCAAATCACATACTGGATCTGTCTAAACCTGTTCAAATCGCGGACGAAAACCCCCAACCGGTTCAAACACAGGGTTAACCTATCTCCTAATTTAAACCAGCCACACAGAAAAAGTTGACCTCGTGGCGTAATCTCATAAGTTTCGAGAGGCAAAGATTCATTTACAGAGTCACTATTTAATGTAAAATTGACAACTTAGTTATTTAAGTCCAACAGAGAATGTTGTGGTTCTGTTCGCCGAGCTGGAAGTTTTTGCCGCAAACGTTTCGTTCCTTGGCTAGGGAATATCATCAATGCTATTGGAGCCTCCTGTGAAGTGCTGCTTTGATGTTTCTTCCGGTATTTATAGTGGTTTGTTCTTGCCGCTTCCGGGTGTCAGTTTCAGCTGTAGTAGTTTGTATGTGGGGTACAGGTCGATGTGTCTGTTGATGGATGTTCTTGCCGTTTCCGGGTGTCAGTTTCAGCTGTAGTGGTTTGTATATGGGGTCCAGGTCGATGTGTATGTTAATGGAGTTTGTGGATGAATGCCATGCCTCTAGGAATTCCCTGGCTGTTCTCTGTCTGGCTTGTCCTATGATGGTAGTTTTTTTCCCAGTCAAATTCATGTTCCTGGTTGTCTGAGTGTATGGCTACTAGGGATAGCTGGTCATGTCGTTTTGTGGCTAGCTGATGTTCATGGATGCGGATTGTTAGCTGTCTTCCTGTTTGTCCTATATAGTGTTTTGTGTAGTCCTTGCATGGTATTTTGTAAACTACGTTAGTTTGGCTCGTGCTGGCTATTGGGTCCTTTGTTCTAGTGAGTTGTTGTCTGAGTGTCGCAGTAGTCTGGCTGTCAGTTCTGAGACGCTCCTGACGTATGGTAGTGTGGCTAGTCCTTTTGGTTGTGGCATGTCCTCGTTCCGTGGTCTATCTCTTAGGCATCTGGTGATAAAGTTGCGTGGGTATCCGTTTATGGCGAATACCTTGTATAGGTGTTCCTTTTCCTCTTTTTGCAGTTCTGGTGTACTGCAGTGTGTTGTGGCTCTTTTGAATTGTGTCCTGATGCAGCTTCGTTTGTGTGCGTTGGGGTGGTTTACTTTCATAGTTTAAGACTTGGTCTGTGTGTGTTGGTTTCCTGTGTACCCTTGTGGTGAATTCCCCGTTGGGTGTTCTCTCTACTAACACGTCTAGGAATGGGAGTTGGCTATCCTTTTCCTCTTCTCTCGTGAATCGTATTCCTGTGAGTGTGGCATTGATGATTCGGTGTGTTTTTTCTATTTCTGTGTTTTTGATGATTACAAAGGTGTCATCGACGTATCTGATCCAGAGTTTGGGTTAGATTTGTGGTAGGGCTGTATGTTCTAACCTGGAAATGACGGCGGATGATACGTTGTATGCGGAGGTTGGTGGGGTTGTAGGTGAGAACCAGTGGGGTTCTGTCTTGGTGGCAGTTGGAGGAGCGGGGCTCAAGGGCGGAGGAGCGGGAAGTGGAGGAGATGCGGTGGAGGGCATCGTCGATCACGTCTGGGGGGAATCTGTGGTCCTTGAAGAAGGAGGCCATCTGGGCTGTGCGGTGTTGGAACTGGTCCTCCTGGGAGCAGATGCGGCGGAGACGAAGGAATTGGGAATATGGGATGGCGTTTTTGCAGGGGGCAGGGTGGGAGGAGGTGTAGTCCAGGTAGCTGTGGGACTCAGTCGGTATATAATAGATGTCTGTGTTGATTCGGTCGCCCGAGATAGAGATGGAAAGGTCTAGGAAGGGGAGGGAGGAGTCTGAGACAGTCCAGGTGAATTTCAGGTCGGGATGGAAGGTGTTAGTAAAGTTGATGAACTGTTCAACCTCCTCGTGGGAGCACATTTCCGCCACCTCCAAACGGACCCCACCACCAAGGATATATTTCCCTCCCCTCCCCTATCAGCGTTCCGCAAGAACCACTCCCTTCGTGACTCCCTCGTCAGATCCACACCCCCCACCAACCCAACCTCCACCCCTGGCACCTTACCCTGCAACCGCAGGAAATGTAAAACTTGCGCCCACACCTACACACTCACTTCCCTCCAAGGCCCCAAAGGATCCTTCCATATCCGCCACAAGTTCACCTGTACCTCCACACACATCATCCAGTGCATCCGCTGCACCCGATGTGGCCTCCTCTATATTGGTGAGACAGGCCGCTTACTTGTGGAACACTTCAGAGAACACCTCAGGGACGCCCGGACCAACCAACGCAACCACCCCGTGGCTCAACACTTTAACTCTCCCTCCCACTCCACCGAGGACATGCAGGTCCTTGGACTCCTCCACCGGCAGAACATAACAACACGACGGCTGGAGGAGGAGCACCTCATCTTCCGCCTGGGAACCCTCCAACCACAAGGTATGAATTCAGATTTCTCCAGTTTCCTCATTTCCCCTCCCCCCACCTTGTCTCAGTCGGTTCCCTCAACTCAGCACCGCCCTCCTATCCTGCAATCTTCTTCCTGACCTCTCCGCCCCCACCCCACTCCGGCCTATCACCCTCACCTTGACCTCCTTCCACCTATCCCACCTCCATCGCCCCTCCCCCAAGTCCCTCCTCCCTACCTTTTATCTTAGCCTGCTTGGCTACTCTCTCTCATTCCTGATGAAGGGCTTATGCTCGAAACGTCGAATTCTCTATTCCTGAGATGCTGCCTGGCCTGCTGTGATTTGACCAGCAACACATTTTCAGCTGTGATCTCCAGCATCTGCAGACCTCATTTTTTACTCTGTGATGAGGAGACAACGAGTTTGCAGATGAGTATTGATAGGCTTGAAAAATGGAGCAGATTGCTATTTTGGCAGATGGTGTTTAATGTCGATAAGTGCACCGTTTAATTTCCTAACGCCACTCCTAATTTCTATGTTCTTGTGTTGCTCCACCTGCAGTTCTTTGGATTGTATTCACCATTGGTTGCTTGGGCAACAGGAGGCGAGGGGTTTTGATTATGGGAGATGCAGTTTGCTGTGTGTCGGGAACGAGACATTGATGTGGAGAAAAGACCGCAGTCAGTCCTTTTTGATTCCCACAGCAGATAGCCTATCCCTGTTCTTAATTCCTGATATTTAATTGTTTGGAGTAAACCAAACCAAAATGTTACAGTCAAAGAGACAGTCCATAATTAATATGTACGTTTCATAATAAAGGAGCAAATGACCATTCAGATCAGAAGTAAAGACTTGGCAATTGTTTTGAGATTTAATGACTATTTGCTGCACCTGCAGTGTGGGAAGTGGGTGACGGGACTGCAAAACACTTGAGCATTGTTACAACTTTGTCGTTTAGATATTGAGTAAAAAATTACATTACCAAATCTGTTGAAAATTGTCCATAATCTATATCTTCTGAGAAAAAAAATTTGAAGGTGATATGGAAGAATACAGACATTAACAAGTATAGAAAAGGAAATTGTGAAGACGATATAAGTCCTTAAAGAGCTGTATGCGTATCAAGGGAACAGGCAAGTATTGGTCTTTCGTTCATAGTTGGGAAAATGTGTTTGTGTTTGAGAACGTTGGTGAGTTGAATGGAAAAACACTGTTATTTCAATGAACAGATTGTGAAACTGAGGCACAAGGAACGGGCCAGCTGATCACAAAACAAAAGCACTGCACCGGCATCACATTTTTCCGGGAGGCAATATAAATCTTGAAATAATATAAAACCAAATACATTTAGAAATAAAAAAGTTTTTCTTCAGTTTAAAGATTAATTGTGAGACCAATTTCACTTTATCAGTGTATTTCATTATTACTGAGCCTTGGAGTAAGGTGTATTGCTGCTCTCTGTTCATCCTGTCCATACCTCTCATGCTGTTAAACACCTCCATCAGGAGCACCTCTCAACCTTCTTTCCTTAAATGTAAAGTTAAGTAAATCTAGCCACTCTTCAGTCTGAGTTATCTCTTGTCTTGTTCCTTCTGAAATGTATCACGTTTATCAGTGTTAAATTTCATCAGTGATTGTCGTGTCCACCTGAAAAAACAAAGTTTATACCCTCTTGTAGCCGCACATGTTTCTCCTCACTGTGAACCACCAGCTCATCTTTGTGTCATTCACAACATTATTCTTCATTGTCCCCAAACTCTATTCCTCCTATTCTTATCATCAAAGTTTATGAAGTTCAAAACTAAGCCTTGATTTTCTCTCTGTTCTTCAGATGGTATTCAATGGAAAAGAAAATCATTTTGCTTTTTCCAATTTGGTGAATTTACAGTGTGAGGCAGTTGAAAATGTTTTATGAGAAAGCCACAGATTTTATTTTGGACACGAAGCTGAATCCTCCTTTTATACTATGTGCCGCTGTATGCTTTATTCATCAGGCTTGTACACAAGTAATATTGAATTAGGTTTAGTTGCCTTTCACTGAAACATTTCTATTTTATGTGGACCTGGCTTTCGTCACATTCCCTGCAATAGTCAGAGCTGAAGGAACTTTTCGTCTGTAGGATGGACAAGACTTATAATTTTGTTTGAAAGCGCTACAGATCCAATTGAATTCTACATAAAGACTCAGAGCAGGAGATCAAACCATATCGTCAAGTCTATCTTGAACTGGAAACAAATTATTAAAATATACGCCCATGTTACACCATATTGTAAAAATCGTTTCAAAAATTGTTCGTAGAGCAGCATGGATCCTGTGATTGCTGGCAGTGAAAAAAATATTATAGTTATTATGCATTTCATATAGTTATTATTGTATATTAATATAACATGTTTCTATATTGTTTTGTTAACATTCAAAAACAAACAAAAAAAGCAAAAAAAATCACGATTTGCTTTCAAACGAACATCTTCTTAAAAGAAAGTTTTAAGGATGGCTATAAAAAGGACAGAAAAGTCTACTTATGTTTTAAAAGGTTTCTTTCATTATGCTGCAGAAGATTTTATTTTGTTTCGAAAAACTAAACGTTTTTTGGAAAGAAGGAGTTGTGCCTTCATTCCGGAGAGTCTTACACGTTTTCAACCCCGGAGAAGACTTTTCTCTTCTAGGAATTTATTGAAGAGCATTTTTTTTCTATTGATTTAATTAGCCAAATGGTTGATTTTATTCAAGTTATATATGTTCGTTATGTATATGGAGATCTTTTTTCCATTTTGATATTATTGTCCATAGGTAATGAAAGGTAGAGTATATAAGATGTCATGAAAAATCCTGTTTTAAACTTAATGCTATTAAGGTCGCATAAAAGGTACAGAGAGGATGGCTAGAAAAAATATCCAGAAAGTCAGTCAGATAGATGGGTGACCGTCAGGAAAGATGAAAAGGTCGTTCAAACGCCTTCAGTGTCCATTCCTCTATCAAAAGGATTTTCAGTTTTTGGAACTGCTGAAGGGGGTTGCCTCTCTGACGAAAAGGGATGAGCCATCGGTTATTGGACACATGGAACGATTCTTATGTTAGGCAATGTTAAAGGTTTTAGTAGAATTATTGCTACAGTGAACTCCTCTGTCAGGGATATCAACAGGAGGTTCCATAGCAGTTAACGTGAAGTTAGAATGTTTTGTTAGTTTCCTAGTGCTATGATTAAGAACGACTCTAAACATTTGAACACATTGTTAAAGGTGAGATTGAGTAGCCAGAAATAATTGTACATATTGGTAGGAATGACATTTTTCAGGAAAAATGATACTACGGAGTGAATTTTGAGAGGTGAGGTAGAAGATTAAAAATAAAACATTCAACGAGTAATTTCTGGCTCACTCCCAACGTTAAGTAAAAGGAGCAAAATCAATCGCTGAAGTGCTGATTTGTTGTTCAGTGATTTAGATATTTGGGAAATTGGAATGTGTTTTCGAATAGAAAAGACCTGTTCAAAAATGATTGGCCTAATCTAAAATGGAAAGCAACCAATGTCTTAGCAGGGAGATTTTTTCACTCTACAAAGGGAGACTTTATTTGATAGAGAAGGCAAGGGGGGGGGTGTATTATAAGTAGCCGTTTTAATAGGATGAAACATGAAGACGGATATGAGTGTGAGAAGAGAACGTCCATGAGAAAAGGAAGAGGAGAGATTCAGAGTATACAGAACGTCCGAAGCAGTAAATTGCATTTGTTTCAATGTCAGGCGTCTTACAGGGAAGGCCAATAAACTCAGGGCATGTGGTACGGCAGCTCAGTGGTTAGCACTGCTGCCTCACAGTGTCAGCGACCCCGGTTTGATTCCCGCCTGAGGCAAATGTTTGTTTGGAGTTTACACATTTTCCCCATGTCTGCGTGAGTTCCCTCCCACAATCAAAAGATATGCGAGTTAGGCGAATTGTCCATCCTAAATTGCCTGTTGTGATAGGGGCATTAGTTAGTAGTAAATACAGGATAGGGCAATGGGTATGGAAGTGTTCCTCTTCAGAGGGTTGGCGTGAATTTGTTGGGTTGAGGAGCCTATTTCCATACTGTAACGAATCTAATCTCAGTTGTGACAAGTCTTCCAGTGAAACTATATTAGTAGAAATTAAAAATAAGAAAAGAAAGAGCACGTCGATGGTATTTTACCATGTGCTGTCTAAGCAGCAAGAAAGAGATGGAGAAACAAACATGTAGGGCGATCTCGGATATATCTAAGCTTAATAAGGTTGGAATCATGGGGGATTTTAATTATCTAAAAATTGATTCGGACTACCATAGTGTTAAATGGTTCGAGGGTGAAGAATTTGCCAAATGTATCCAAGGAAATTTTCTTCATCAATATGTGAATAATCCTCATAGATAAAAAGTAAAATGACCTTTTTTTTGTGCAATGAGCAGGGCAAGTGACTGAAGTAAACGTGGGGGAATGCTTTGGATCTTGCAATTATAACTATTAGTTTCAAAAAGCTTAAGGAAAAGAATAAACATTCCATTAATATTATATTTTTAATTGGAGTACCATGAATTTTAATGACATGGGACTAGGAATTACCACGTTTGAATGGAATAGACGTTTAGCAGGTAAAACAACGTTTGACAAGTGGGAGGCGTTCAACAGTGTGACAACGATAGGTGAGAGGCATTATGTTCCTTTGAGAGTGAAGGGTAAGTCTGGTAAGTTTAAAGAATAATGGATGACTAACGTTACTGAGGTTCTTCTCAAGGATAACAGAGAGTCTTACTTATTGTATATATATCTTTATTCAATTGAATCTCTTATGAAGAATTTGTGGCATTATTTCGAGAGAAATCAGGAAAACATAAAAGAGATATGAGATAGCATGGGCAGTTAAGGTTATGCCTAACGGAAATATATTGTGCAATTATATTAGCAGCAAGAAAGTAACCTCGGCAATAACAATAGCAGGTGCTATGTTTTCCTCTGAAAGTATAAAGATGTACAGGTAAGTGTAGATTGGCCATCCTAAATTTCACACAGTACCTAGGGATGTGTAGCCGAGGTGGATTAACCATGGAATACGCAGGCTCAGAGAGATAGGGTAGGGGTTTGTCCAGTGAGATACTGTTTAGAGAGTTGGTGTGCCCTCGAAGGGCCTAAAATCCTGTTTTCTAACTGTAGG
Source organism: Hemiscyllium ocellatum (assembly GCF_020745735.1). Taxonomy (NCBI): domain Eukaryota; kingdom Metazoa; phylum Chordata; class Chondrichthyes; order Orectolobiformes; family Hemiscylliidae; genus Hemiscyllium; species Hemiscyllium ocellatum. The sequence goes on from NC_083446.1 coordinate 28,111,033, forward strand.
AATTCTATAATTTCTATGGAGTTCTCCTTGAATGGCAAATTTCGACAGGAACCTACTTATATATCTTGCCTTGATTCTTCTTGCCAAAATGGAACAGCTCACATTTATCTAAAATAATCTCCAATTACCACTCCTCCGCTCACCTATTCAATGTCCCATTATATTCTGAGATATCATTCTTCACTGTCGACTACACCAACAAATTTGTTATTATCTACAAACTTACTGAACATACTTCATATACTCAAATGCAAATGATTTGTATAAGTAACAGAAGGCAGTGGGATCACTATTGATCTTTGTGGCACGCCACAAGCCACAGTTCAATGAACAAGTATCCACTGACACGCCATGTCTCCAATATTCAAGAAAATTTTAGATCTAAACGACGAGCTCTCCTGGATTCCAGGCAGTCTAACCTTGCTAACCAGTCTACCATGTAGAATATTTTGGTTTTCATACTGAATACACTGTCCTGCCTTCATCAATCGTCTTCACCACTTCCTCAAAAAATTCCACTGAGTCAGTGAGACGTGATCTCCAATGTACAAAGCCATTTTCAGTCCTTGTCTTTCGAAATGCATATACATCCTTTCCCTCAACATCCCCTCTAACAATTTAGTCACCATTGATATCAGGCTCACCGATCTATAGTTACATGATTTTTCTTTACTTTCTTAAATAATGACAATGTGTTCAGCCCTCCAGCATTTTGACACCTCACCTGTGGAAATCAATGAGGCAAACATATCAGCGAAATGCAGAGCAATGTCTTTCCTAGCTTCCCACAAACTTCTGGGAAACAATTGATCAGACCCAGGCATTTGTTCACTTTTGTATGTTTTTTTTTCAAAGATCGGACATCTCCTTGTAATATAAACACTTTTCAAGACATCACGATATATTTCTTCATTTTCTTGCTCTTGTAACCGCCTCCACATTAAATGCTGAGGAGAAATACTTGTTTCATATCCCTCCCATCTCCTGTGCTTCCATACATAGGTAGCCTTACTGACTTTTAAGGGGCCCTATGCTCTCCCCAGTAAATCTTTTGCCATTAAATGATTTGTAGAATTTCTTCAAAGCCTCGTTAACCGTATTTCTAATGCCATCTCAGGTCCACATTTTTCTGGCACGATAACCCTGTTGACTATACAATGTCTGCCCTTATTCTCCTCTCGGGATTCATTGATCTCAGCTCTGTTTACCTGACATATGCCTCCTTCCTTACCGTGACCAGAACATCATTTTATCTGTCCATCCAGCACTCCCTGCACCCACCATCCTTGCCCATCTCACTAATAGGAACACATTGACTCTGGACTCTTTGAATCCAAGTTTTGATGGCCTTGCATTTTCCACCCATCCCGTTACCGGTGAGAAGGGTATCCCAATCAGCCTTTCACAGGGTACACTTAACACTTCCAAGATTGTCCTTATTCAAAGTTAGAACTTCAATGTTTACATCAGGTCTTTCCCATTCCATAACTAGTTTATAACTAATGTTTATGCGTTTCAGGCTTGGAATGTTAAATACTCAATTCCTGCCCAACTGCAACAGGCTCGAGAGGCTGTACGGCCTCCTCCTGTCCCTCTGTAATAGACTCGTGAGACTGAATGGCCTCCTCCTGTCCCTCTATAACGCACTCGACAGGCTGCATGGCCTCCTCATGTCCCTGTATAACAGACAAGAGACATTAAATGACACAGCAACCTATGCATTACGAGGAGCCGATAAACTGTATCTGATGGAGGTCCATCCGTTCTCAGTTACAGAAACACAAACAACACAACGTACTCCAGGTGCCCTCTTACAGCTGCAGTGCCACATCTCTTTGTTTTGAATGATTCTGTTGGCAAAATGTGCCAACATTCCAGCTTTCCACCTTTTCAAGTAGCAACAGGCTAATATGGACTGAATGGCCTTCTGTTATCCTTCTGTAAGAGGCCTTAGAGACAGAATGCTTCGGTCTGTTCCTGAGCAGCAGCTTTAGTGCTCTGTCTCAAGGTTATGAAAAGATTTGATAACAGGGCACTTAAAACCAGGAGTAGCCTCACACTGGTCAATAAGTATCATAATTTTGGTTAAGTTATCTAGAAACGTGCCCACTCAACATTTTGCATAGAGCCAATCTGTTATTTTATAACTGCCTCCTTTCATAAGCAGAGTGGGACATATATAGCATCACCGACAGCACTGACAGGGATTAGAAGATCCAGAGAGAGCGGGAGGAGAGATCAGACTGTGAGCACATTAGACTGGAATGTTCCAAAAATGGATCAGAATCTGAGAATATTAAACTGGAATATTCCAACAATGGATCAGAATGTGAGAACATTAGACTGGAATATTCCAACGATAGACAGGCGCTTATCCGATTATGTTTGGTATCTTTCTGTATTTTATTGGTTGTCATTATCATCTCGGATCTATTACGCTCTTCTCATTATTCAATAGTTTTATTATCTTTTCCTGGCTATCGTTGGCGTTCCTGGTAAGTGCCACTGTCCAGATTTTTTTCTATAAACTAGTTATGAAGATATTACTGTTCTCTCATATAGTCTACACTTCTTGCCACTAGTATTGTTCCTGTTGAAACTATGATTCCAGATATTACTCTACAGACCACTGCTAACTACATCAAGGAATGTGTTCAAATACTGCCTTCCTCTCTTCTCTAGCAGTGTTATTCACGGTTCTCTATGTTGACCTACTCAGTTTCAGCGGAGAACCACAATGTATTGTATCATTGTCTTTATTGTTTAAATATTAAGAGCGTGGAGGTCATTGTCTACTCTTCTAGTTGCAAACTCCACTTTCTTCTACTGTTTCCATCCCATGCCTGGCTAATATCTGCGGCTGAAGCAGATGAGTCATAACTGTGGGTTATCCCTTTGACTATGAGCTGATTCCTGACACCATTCCCTGACTATTTCTAACGTGAAATACTCACCACTCCTAAATATATCTAACTGGCTTATTTCATCTGCTGTTTGAATTTTGAGCTATGAAGTACAATCTTAAGAAAGCCAATAATCTGCTGCTGACACTTTCGGCTTCAAACCTTCCGAAGCAAATCTGCTTGGGACTCACAACAAACTCCCATCCATTCATGCGTACATGGATGTATATTGCTATTGTGTCTGGCAATGCCTTTATTTTAACATTCTCAAACACTTCATCTCATCTATCCATGAAACTTCTCTCGTTCTCTCTGTCGATTAACAAAAACGCTGCCAATTGTTCGTACTTAAAATAGCTGGCACACATACACGCACTCTCCCTCAGTCTCTGATAAACACACACACGTGCAGGGAGGCAGTAATCTGATGCGAGTACAGTTCGCATCTGATCGCAAGTTTTGCAATATACTCCATGCTGGGCAGAGAGTGCAGTTTACTGGGCAAAATATTAGCAAGGTCTGCAAGCTTTCCATACGGGGCTGTAATCTTGTCCCAGTTTATGTTGTTTGTGGTGTTCTGTGAAGCGGATTCAGAATTTGATGTAACGAACTATTTCAGCTGATCTGACAATGCATTTATTCAATATTCTCATTCTTGTAATGTTACTCTCGAAGATCTCACTTCTCCAGTTAGACCCACTTCCTTGTCTTTTCCCCCATATTTCCACAACATATTTTCAGTTAATTAACTGTCTGTTTCTGTCTTTAATGTGAATCTCTCTGTCCCTCTGTATCTTTCCCTAGCCTTGGGTTTTGACTCCCTGATTTGTCGAGTGCTGCCATTGTGTAACTCAGAAATAATGAAATGGGTTCTGTCACGCTAGTGTTCACTTCCCGATGTCTCATGTGATGGCCCATGGACAGGCGTGCTTCAGAAGTTATGAGACACATCCGTATAACTTAGTCAGTACCTGTGGTTGTCCCTCTCAGGTGACCATGCGATCAGTAATACGAGGAAACCCATTGAGTAAAGGATCAGGCATATAAATGGTGTGGCAATGCTGTCACCTTTTTTAAAATGTTATTTTCTCCGTTTTTTTTGTAATCAGAAGTCTTAAAGGCCAAATTGCCGACTGAAAACGGATCAAGTAAATTACTTACAAGGTTTTTGGGTTTTTAATAAATAGTAGTAACAATGGACAGCTGGCACAGACCAGGCTTTCTAGTTTTCTCCTTGTGGCTGTAACAGTTACCAGGTGTTTGGGATCCCAGAAGGGTTGCAAGTTTTAGTAAATTATCCCTATCTCTTATTCTCTCTGAAACCTCATTTGATGCTGTTTCCTCCTGGACTAGATGACTGTGTGCAATAATGTATGTCTGAGTGTTCCTTTTTGCCAAAGGGTGTGTTGCGTTGATATTAATGTGTTGGAACAGTTAATTTGTAGAAGGTATTGTATCCATTATTCTGTTATGTTTCCAATAGTTAAGTTATTCTAAATTCCTCTTCATTTTGTATGTATTTTCATTAGAGTGACTAAATGTATTGCGTTTTGTTTAATGGTGTGTGACTTGACTAGTAGCATCACGTCTGGAACACCCACTTCACATCTACCTTTAAAATAAGAAAAGGTTGGCATCCAAGCTACCTTCTTAAAATGGTTTGAGGCAGTCTAGTTGGTCTATGGTAAGCTGGGGACTCTTGTCTGGCTCTGTGTCGATAATACCAAATTGGGTTTAGAATTACCAGCCCTATAGTGTGCAAACAGGTCATTCGACGCAGCAAGTCCACACCGAACCTCTGAGGAGTTACCTCCCCAGAGCCAATCCTTTACCCTATTATTGCATATTTACCCCGACTAAGCCTCCTAACCAACACAACCCTGAAAACTATGAACAATTTAATATGGCCAATTCACCTGACATGCACACCTTTAGATTGTAGGAGGAAAGCAGCGAATTCAGAATAAGCTCATGCAGACACAGGAGACTATGCACCGGAGACTATTGGGTTCAAAGGTCAGGTATGGTACTTGTTAGTGTCATTTGTTATGGATGTTGAATTCGGTGGGTTTAAGCAGTGTTTTGTGTATAAAGATTCTTTCAGTCACTAAGAATTCTCTGGGTGTGGAAGAAGTCAAGTAGGGGGTTTTGCAAAAAATAATGAAGGCAAAGCTACAGGAATTGGCATACAAGCTGGAGTTGGGTTGCGTTTGACTGTGAGAAAATGATAGATAATTGCAGCTATAGCTCGGCAATTACATTTGGTGGAACTGACATCAGTATCTTTGGAAATGGATATAATTCAATTTCAAATGAGCACCTTGAACATGAGAAGGAATTGAAACAGTTTGACTTATGATGAGAGAAAGGGAAATGAAGAAGAATAGGAAATGAAGAAGACAGAGGAAAAAAGAGAGAAGAAAAGCAGTGAGATTCAACTTCAAAAGTTAGAAATTAGAAAGGAAAGTTGACATAGAAGACGGAGATGTAGGTAGTCGGTAGGCTGGATGAGGAGGTTAATGAGGTTGAGCAACCCTATAGTCGGCAATGGCCTGATGTGGATCAGTTTAAATACATCCAGGCATTTTCTAAATTTGATGAGAAGAATGGGGAGACTTTTAAATTTCATTTGAGAAAGCGGGCAAACAAATGCAGTGGCCAGTAACCATGTGAATTTAGTTGAATCAAACAAAGCTGGTAGATATTTGCATCCCTATCGGAGGAGATATCTGCGGAGTATGAGGAGGTGAAGACAGCCATCTGAAGGGCATATGAGCTTGTGCCAGAAGCCTACTGACAATGTTTCAGGAATCTAAAATAACTCCCTGGTTAAACGCACATTGAGTTTGAAAGGATCAAACAAAGTGATTTTGAAAAGTGGGTAGGGGTATTAAAAACAGAGCAAACCTATGACACTTTTAAAGAGATTCTTATTTTGGAAAAGTTCGGCAATTCACTTCCTGCAGTCGTGAGCACTCATGATGAAGAGCAGTGAGTTACAATGGCAAGATTACAAGCTGAAATGGCTGCTGCTGATGATTTGTTTCAGAAATCAATTTTTGGTTTCTGTGATAAGAATGTGCAAGATCTTCTTAAAACATAAACCTGCGAGCGTAAGGTTTACTGACATAGGCCAGGAGTAGCAGGTAAAGAGGTTACAGCATTAAGACGTACAGAAGGATGGAATTCTTTCATTCTGAGACATGAGGAGGTATGCCATTCAGAAGGACTATTGGAGAGATGAGAAGTGCTCCATTATGTACACTGTGGTTGGAGTGTTTTGTGAAATCATCAACGTATTTTTTCCACAATGGGGAAGGAGGCCTTGAGCTTGGTGTTGGCGTTAAAATATATCAGAATTAAATTGCAAATAGCATACATGAGCCAAATATTTATCACTGATCTTGACCCCTTCAAGTGTTTGGAGAAGTTTAGGGAGAAAACTACAAGTCTGTTTCAATTGAGCATATTATGGCTGCCATTCAATTTGAAATTATACAGGTGGCAGGGCTAGAAAACCTAAGGTTTGTCACGTTGTAGAGACTTGCATGAAGAAAGACAAAGGCGTTCTGCGGCAGGAGTAAGATGATTGAAATCGAAATGCGTTGTCAACATTTGTATGTTCAGAGTCAATATAATATATAATCATTTCAGTCTACTAACAGAGGAAGATTAGGAGTCTAAAATGAATCATCTTTTGTATATTGATGTATTATTTTATTAAAGATGGAGTCATGAGGATACTATCACTGTAAAAATGTTATTTTCTCTTGGGATTTTTTGAAGAGGGATTTTAATGGCAGAGATGCAGAACTGCTGTCTGAAAACAATTTAAGTAAATAAGAGAGAAAGCCTATCGGGTTCATTAAAACGGTGGTAGCGATGGAAGGGCAGTGGCCAGTTCTCCCAGATCAGATAACCTCGCTTTGTTTTTAGCTGCAGCATTCCGAAGCTGCTGGGTATCCCAGAAGGGTTGGAAGTTTCAACACATGATCCCTTGCTGCTTTTCTCTCTGAGATCTCTATTGACGTTGTTTCTTCCTGGATTGGAAAACTGCTCTAAGGATATGTATTTCAATATATCTTTGTGCTATGCAGTGTAAACCAAGAATGTACGGTATCTAGTGTTTGTATAGGTGTTCCAACATATAAGCTATCCCGAAATATTATTTTCTTTGATTGTATTTTAACTAAAGAATTTCAATAGATTATATTTTGCTTTATGTCGAGTGATTTGACCAGTCACAACATATCTGGAACGCACACTTCACATCTATATTCAAAATAAGGAAAGGTTTGGGTCTAAGCAGCCTTCTTAAAATATTTTGCGGAGATCTGGTCTGGTCCACAACATTTGTAGCCGAGGGGTTCCTGACTGACTCCTGTAATTGAAAAGTTAGTGGAGGGGATGGGAATGGCTTGCTGGAAGTTCACCAGATGTATTCCATATCCACGATTCCCACTACCCATCTTGTTTATCACATCTTTAAATAACTCAAGAAAACGCTTCAATCATGATTTATCCTTTGTAAAACCATGTTGAGTCAGATGGATGTGGTTAAACTTTGCAAATGTTCTCAACAATGGATTCTAATAATTTGCCTTAAATTACAATACTTTTTGTTACATTTTACTCCCTAAGGTATTCAGTCATTATAAGTCCTTCGCTTTCGAAAACCTTTACGTTTTCTTTGATTTCCTGTTTAATGGGCAAAAGGTTTTAAGAGATGTGCTTCAATTGCTGAATAAGAGGTATATGTGGCTGAATGGGCTCATTATCATGCTGGGGTACAAAATCGATTGGATGACGTCTTTCTGGTGTTCCCATGTTGTCGTCTCCAAGACCAGAATGACCTCTTCCTGTTGATGTGTTAGAGGGACGGGGGTTATGGAATCTTCCCGTGCCGTGTAACATTTTGAAGGGCTGATGGTTCTTCTCATATTTCTCCACAACAGGTGGAGATACTGAACGGTCTCCTCATGTATCCTTGAGATCGGACCAAGGGAGTGATTGGGCTGCTCTTGTTCCCGTACAACAGACACGTGTCTGAATTACCTACTCCTTTCTCATGAAATAAGTCTCAGATAGTTTTTCTCTATATGCAATTCCCTTGCAACCTGCTCGGTGGGTATGAATGGCCTCCTGTTGTCCCTGTGTGACCGCTTTAAGTTCCTATGTTACGGATTTGAGGTGGCTGACTAGACTGATCTTGTTGCAATGTAACAGGATACTGTTGCTGCATGGCCTACTCTGGGTCCACTGTTATTGATTCGAGGGGCTGATTGCCCTCTTCCTGTAAATAAAAATCAGGCTCCCGGAGCTGAACAGCCTCACCCTATTCTGGTGTAACAGTGTCCACGGCCTGAATATCCTTCTGTTGTTCCTGTGTAACAGGCAGGAGAACGGAATGGATTCCTCTACTATCTGTGTAATTCACTTCACTTGTTGACTCCTTCTGTCATCTATGTTCAAATAAGATCTTCTTTCATTTTTGTAAACTCCAATGTCTATTGGATCAACCTGATCATCCTTTTGTTATAAGCTCGAACCTTCATTACAAGAATCAGTTGAGGGGAGTATCTCTGAGCTGCTTCCAATATTACAACAACCTTTCTTCATTGAAGAGACAAAATCTGCACACACTACTCCAGATGTCATCTCAATAATATCCTGTACAGCAGCAGCAATGCTTTACCACCCTGCTGTAAGGTTCCTACTCAGGTTAGAGCAGTCTCAGCTCTCTGGGGCAAATACAGAGTATTGTTGAACGATCATTGTCCTTCTATCCTCCACGAGCATCAAGGAGACCTGGGGAAAATGTCACAATGATGCTTGAGAATTTCATAAGCGATGTGACGAGATGATCTCTACCATTAATCTCCCCAAAGCCCACGTCGCTCAGATTCTACAGAATCTTGTAAGGTGGTGCGTAAAAATCGCAAGGAGAAGCGAACATTGATAGGATTTATATATCAAAGTGAAATCTGCAATACAAATGTTGGGCATGTTATAAAACAGGAAAATGAGATATGCACATTTGTGGCTACTGCAGTAATAAATTACTGTTTACATCATATCAGAACTGTGTTTACCCAACTGAATGCTAATGCTGGGAAAAATGGATTTCATGAGCATATGTTAGATGGCTTGCATTAACATTTTGTCAGGTTATTTAGGAATTGCTGTTGGATGATCAGAAGAGCTAATTGAAAGCTTTGCTGTGAATGACCTTTTGGGAAGAGTGACCACAATGCATTGGATTTCTTTTATGCTGTTTGAGCACACGATAGTTTTTGTTTTATTTGAAGTAATCGTTATAAATCTGAATCATGCAAGCCGTGAAGGTGTGAAGAGAAAGTGGGGACTACAGATGCTGGAGATCAGAATCGAACAGTGTGGTGTTGGAAAAGCACAGTCAGGCAGCATACTCGGAGCAGGAGAATTGACGTTTTGGGCATAAGCCCCTCATCAGGAACGAGGCTTATGGGTCAAGATGGCTGTGAGATAAATGAGATGGGGGTGTGGCAGGACGGAGGTAACGAGGAATGCGACGGGTAGATGAAGGTGGGTTTGAAAGTGATAGGTGATGAAGGGAGACAGAACGCCTCATCTACTGCATCCATTTAACCCAGCTTGGTCTTCTCTACATTGGCGAGACAGGTGGATCATTTCAGAGATCATATCTGGGAAAGCCACATTGACCAACTCCACCGCCTTGTGGCTGAACACTTTAACTCCCCTTTCCACTCTGCCAAGGACATGAGAGTCCTGGGCCTCCTCAGTCGCCAAACACTAACCACCCGAAGGATGGATAAAGAAAGGCTCCTTTTCTATCTTGAGTCCCTCCAACCACTGGGGATTAAGGTAGATTTCACCTGTTTCTCCATTTTCCCTAACTCCACCTTATCCCAGTCCAATCTTCCAATTCAGCACCTTTCCCACTTTTGAACTTTCCTCTGTGTTCATCATGCTTCCCACCAATCTAGTCTACCCTCCTCTCCGAGCTATCACTTTCAGCCTCACCTTCAACTACCTTTCAGAGCAAATGAAGCAGTTTCGAAAAATGCCAAGTGTTGTTATAAGACAGTGGATTCAGAGAAATATAGGGCCTAGCAACGGATGACCAAGAAACTGAGAAGAAAATCAAAAAGAGAAAACGCATACAAACATAGAAAGACATAAAGACTGCTTTTAAAAAAGCGCACATCACTGTATGAAACAAAAGTAAAAACATGGTAAAATGTGGAACAGTGGGTGTGTGGACAGGATAATTTATTGTAGAGAGCAGAAAAATCTTAGGGGAAAGAAACAGTTTCTTTGTGTCTATCTTCAAGGCAGAATATCCAGAAATTCTCCCAGAAATACCAAGTGACCATGGGACTTGCGTAAGTAAAATCTAACATCATTCTTATCAGTGTTGACGTAATCTTTTCAAAGAAAGCTGGATTGATTATTTACAAATCTGACAGATCAGATGTACTTCATACACGAATTTCAGAGGAAGCAGCAGTAGGCATGTTGATTGCATCGCAGATTTTCACGTTATTTTCCAATACATTCCCGAAAGGTATTTAGCCAATCTGGATAAATCAAAGGTTATAAATATTATCCAACAGTTTAAGAAAGGATGAAGATGGAGAGTGGTGAACTACATACCAGTAACTTGTAATCCGTAGTCGGGTGCCTGTTGGGCTCGATTACAAAGAACGTGTTACTGGACATATAGAAGGTAATGACAAAACTGGGGCGTATGATAATGCATCGATAAAACGAAAACCATAAGTGGCAAAAATGTTTGGAATGGTTTGAAAATGATTCTTGTGGGCGTAGGCAATGAGGGGCTAATGGATAACGTACAGTTGGATATTCAGGAGGAACATTTAAAAATCTCTCACACGAATATCATTAAAAAAAGTTGAAGTGAAAGCAATTGGGAAGAACACAAGCAAATAGGAAACTCAAAATTAGGTTTACATTCATGTGATTGTAATTGTAATATAGAAGATGTCGTGCGCCAGCTGTACAGTGTTGCTGAGACTAAATTTAGAGTATTGTGTACCGTTTGCAGTCCCAATCTAAGATAGAGTATACTGACTACACACGAACTGCAAAAGGTATTCTCCAGATTAATCCCTAAAATTGCAAGATTGTCTGATGAGGAAATTCAGCCGGTGATCTCGAGTTTCAAAAGATGAGAGATGATTTTCGCTAAACTTAGAAACATAGAGGGGAGACAATAATAGAGGGACAGGGAGAAGCTCAAGCAGGCAAGATTAGGGAGAATCCCATGATATTCTACACGTACAAATAGAACAAAATAATCAATAAACAGTTAGTCCCCATTAGAAACCAAAGGGGCAGTCAATATGCCAACCCGGAGAACATTGATAGATTGTTACATGAGACCATCACAGCTGTGTTACTTGGGAGAAGAAGGATGCAGGAACAGAATTCCAGAAGATGGACTGGAAAGCTCTTGAAGAGTTTCATGTAAAATACGAGCAGGGGTTTGAGGCTTTACCTGATCTAAACTTGGACGAATCTGCAGGTCTGGATACTGTTGATGTCACGGGAGGAAAGGCACTGACTGGAAATTTTAATTAGAATCTGACCATGAGGGAGGAGCCAGAGGATTGGAGAAGAGCTAATATGATTCCACTTCACAGTAGAGTGGTAGAGATAGACCAGGGAACTATAAACGAGCGAGTATTAGATCACTGTTCGGGAAGCTACTGGAGAAAATAGGGAAGGTGAAAATTGAACTCCAATCAGAATGGCAAGGCTTGATCAGATATAATCATCATGACTTTATCAGAGGGAAGTCACATCTAATGGATTTGATTGAATTAGATTGAGGAGGTCGCTTATTTAATTTTGCAGCAAGGCCTTAGTTAAAGTTCAACACGAGAAACTGAAAAAAGTAAAATCTCACAGTTTCAAGGATAAGTTGACAAGTTACAACGAAAATTGTCTTAGTGTCAGGAGGCAGACGGTCGTGGGAGAAGGTTGTTTGTGTGATTGGAGACGTGTCCACTGGTATACCACAGGGATCAGTGTTGTGTCTCTTATTATTTGCAGCACTCATAAATGGTATAGATGTGAATATGGAGAGGGCGGGTGGGTGTAGGGTTGGGAGTTGTGATAAATAAGTTTGTGTTTGACACAAAGATAAGCCGGGTGGTTGGCAGTGAGGAAGAAGGTCTGATTTTACAGGAAGATACAAGTGGAATGATCAGATGGGTAAATCAATGGCAGATGGAATTTAATCCTGATAAATATGAGGTGATGTTCTTTGGAAGGAGGAACCAGCCATGGGGTGTATACAATGATTAGCAGCACACTAGGAAACTCAGAGGGTGTTTCTCCACACATCCCTGAACTTGACTGAACAGGGTAATGCACTAATTAAGAATTGAACCTTGGGTGTAGCGTTTATTAATCAGGGCGTAGATTATAAGTGCTATACAGGACTTTCTTTAGTCCATGATGGAGTACGCTATGTAATTCTGGGAGCCACATTACAGGAAGGATGTGATTGTATTGGAGGGGTTGCACAGGAGATTCACCAGGATGTTCCCTGGGGTGGAGCATATCAGCTATGGAGAGAGACTAGAGAAGCTCGGGTTGTTTACTTTGGACAGAGAGGCTGAGGGTGATGTGATTCAGAAGGATAAGATAACGAAGGGCATGGACAGAGTGAATTGACAGAAGCTGTTCCGTTTAGTCAGAGGGTCAAGAACAAGGGAGCACACTTCTAAAGTGAAGGGTTTGAGGGTCAGAGAGGATTTGAAGATTACTCTTTTTTCACCCAGGGGTGTTGGGGTCTGGAATGTACTTACGGAGAGGGGAGTTATCACTGGTAACCTCTCAACCGTTAAAAGTACTAGGACGAATACTTGAAAGTGTCATAAAATTCCAGGCTATGAGCCTGGTGTTGGAAAGTTGGACTAATACGTATCATGCTGTATTTCTGTTGGCACAGAGATTATGCTCCTGTGAGTGTCTGGTGTGAAAGGTCAATTATTGAGCAGCTTAACATAGGAACTGATAGGTTTCTAAAGATAATGTTAACAAAGGTTATAGAAGTGAACTGTTATAGCTTGTCAAATTATGTCAATGTGAGAAGTATGAAAAAAGAGTGTAGGTTCCTTCCAATTTGAAACCAGTGAATGGAGAATGGGAAAGAGGGAAATGGCGAAAGTATGCCTCCACTATTTCAGTTCTGTCTTCACAGAATTTTCTTACAATACCAGGAACACTAAGTCTGGTGTGGAAAACGAAATATTACATGGAAAATAGAACATAGTAAGTAAATGGTTTGGCAGAAATTATTGGGACTGAAATTCATGGTCATCGACAACACTAACATAGATTGATGAAATGGGAATTATGTTTGAGAAGCAGACCGGGCGACAAATGAAAGAGAAACAATGGATGTAAAACACGTGGATTTTCAGAAAGACTTTGGTGAAGCTCCAAGCCTAGTTCGCAAAATCAAATCTCAGTGGATTGGAACGAATATATGGACATGCTTCTAGAATGGGACAGCTGGCAGGGAACAGTGAATAGAAATAAACAGACTCGAGAAGCAATAGCCTGACATTGTCTTTAAGGTATGATTCTCCGATTATGACCATATCCCAGACACCCCATCACCTTCCCTGGATATCTCCTGTCTCACCAGCAGGACATACACAGCACAAGTGATTGCACAGTTGGATACAGTTGAAAGGGAATTGCTCTGGGTGTCCTCAACAGTGTCTCTGTATCCCATAAACTCTCATGGCGTTAGTTTACACATGGGAAAGAAAACCTCCTGCTGATTACCATGCAGCAGCCTCTCCCAACTGATGACTCAAAACTCCTCCATGCTGACCAACACTTGGCGGAAGCACTGAGGGTGGCAAAGGCACAAAATGTACGCGGGGTGGGGAATTCAATGCCCACAAAAAGAATGGATCGGCAGCAGCATTACTGGATGAGCTGGTCGTGTCCTAAAGGATATAACTTCTCGACTCGGTCTGTGGCAGGTGGTGAAGGAACCAACAAGAGGGAAAAGACATATTTGACCATAGCCTTACTAACCTGCCAGTTGCAGAAGTATCTGTTCATGACAGTATCGGGTAAACTTCCATAATTTTAGGTGGCACTATCACCGTGCTAAATAGGACAGACTTCGAATAGATCTAGCAGCTCAAATCTGGATTTCCATAAGGTGCTGTGGGTCAGCAATAGCAGCAGAATTGTAATCCCGCTGTGGTGTATAAAACAAGGGGCCACAGTATTAGGTAAAGACAGGCCATTCTGCATGAGAATGAGATTATCCCTGGGCAAACGTGTTACAGGTTTGGTTTAATACTGTTCTGCTTCTCCTGCTGCAGTGGTCTACAGCGCCACATGAATACGCAGTTTTGAGCTTCAGTATCTGCAATGCAATTCTGCTGTCTGTTCCCTTAGTTCACATCCAGACCCATTCACCCAACAGCCCTTCACTCAGTGACCTACTCTGGTTTCTGTTTTTCATACTCTCATTCTGCTGAGGGTCTCTCCCCATGTCAAGTTTCCAATCTGACACATTCTGCAAAACCAATTAACTGATTTTAATTCAATTGTTTAATTCATCTAAATCTTTATTTCCTTGAGTAATCCCATCATCCGTACTTCAAGTGAACGTGTTTTCCACTGTTTCTCTCCCAGACCATGATTAAGAGTTCTGCAGTGTCAGTAATAATAGCCTTATGTAGTTTCAGAGCCAATTAATTCTTTGAATTCCCAATCATCTTCACTAGATTGTATGTTTCTTCTTTTAGTTTGATGCCTTATTACTCATGGCTGCCTTGTCATCCCATGAGTATGAAAGTGAGGTCTGCAGATGCTGGAGTATCAGAGCTGAAAATGTGTTGCTGGAAAAGCGCAGCAGGTCAGGCAGCATCCCAGGAACAGGAAATTCAGCTCCCATGAGAATGCTTCATCTCTTTTGGGATGAATTTCCGATACCCGCCAAAATATCCACAGAAATTCCTGCCTTTGCTGCTCCATGGTCTGCTCTGCTCGACTCCCCTTCCAATTAACTCTGATCAGCTCCAGCCGCATGCCTTTGTACTTAGGATATTCGCTTATAATCATATTAATTCTAGAAAAGAGCAATATGTATACACCGAAAGAAGGAGTTTTAAGAGAAGGGACACGAACAATAATTGGTAAATTTCTTAACGAGATACAAAGAGAGAAGGAGAGAGAGGGTACAGATGATGAAATGTGAAAAATGATAAAACTTGATTATTGAAAGAAGTAGATGTACATCCCTCAATGGTTTGTCAATGCCTGTGTGCTGTGGTCCTTTGTATAGTGCATGTACAACAGAGCAACGTGTTCAAATGCTGGATCTGATGCCAGAATTTTTATTTCCAATCATATGACAGACACTAATTTTGGGAAGAACTCAGTAGGCCAATGTATTGAAGTTCCGGTAGAAAGGGGATTAATTGAAATTAGTTGGCCAACAGAAGCAAGCATTCAGAAAACACTTCCCGTTAAGAATGAGCGATTAGAGTCTAGAATTCTAGAAAAGGGGGGAACATTAAAGGATAGAGATGAAGGGAGAACCTAGGGACGTAAACAGCTTTGTTAATACATTACCATATTTCGGTGAGAAAAATGCGAAAATCTAAATCTGTTTCTATTTCGTTTGAAAAAATGTCTCGGAAGATGATGTGTCCAGTGACCTTGTGGATAATGCTAGTTCAGACTAAGCTGGTAGGCACAGCTAGTGAGGTATGTGCAGGGCTGTCAGATGAGGGATGAAGAAATTATGAAGATGTAAAACTGGCTACTTTGAGTGTTTATTCATTGGTGCTGGAAGAATATAGACAAAGGTTAGGAAACATAGAGATGGAACCAAGTCAGATTTATGTTGCATTTGAAAGAATTTAAAGTGCTGACCTTAAAAATGGCAAGGACTTGTGAGGCTCGAAGGGAGATTATTCTCCTAGAGGAGTTTAAAGACTCCCTTCAAGAGATGGTAAAAATTCATGTGAATGAACAGAAATTTCAACAAATGAGAAGCGCATCAGAAATAGCAGGTAAATACACATGGGTGCATGAGATCAAATTTAGCTTCTGGGAGGATTTTCATCCTATGCGGGATAACAATTCGGGAAAGGGGCGATCCTACACTACAAAGCGAAAAATAGAGCACACTGGCAATAGTATACCACAAGTGAAAACATAAGCCCAAGGGGGTTGAAAGGTGATGAAAGGCTTCAGGTGTTGTCACTATAAGCGGGTGGAACACATAAAATTACAATGCCGCTGCTTTAAGAAGAGCACTGGGAAACGATATTTTCGCGGCTGTAAGCTGGGACACACAGCGCTGGGCGTTGAAGGAAGACACTTTGGAAAAAGATGTGTAGAAGAGGCTAAGCCAGGGACATTAGTTAAACAGGTAGAGGAGACCCCAAGTGGAGCGGAGGAGCTGCAGGAGAGTGCACAGCCTAGGCATGGGCTGGATATGGAGGCAGTGCCTGATCTCTGAAAGAATTCGCCACTGTGGATAAAATTTACTCAGAAAGAACAGGAGGAGAAGGACAAGTAGTTACGATTTTGTGAGATACGGGATCTGCTCAGTCTCTAAAAGTTGACAAGTGAGGCACTGGAAAAGCACAACAGATCAGGCAGCATCCGAAAAGCGGGACAATCGACATATCAGGCATAAACCCATCGTCAGGAATGTAGTGGGGAGGACTAGGGGGCTGAAAGATAAATCAGACAGTAGGAGCTGTGCTGGCGGGAGGGTCACTGGGAGGGCGATAGGAAGATGTAGGTGGGAGTGATAGTGATATGTCGGAAGTAAGGGTGGACTGGATAGGTGGGAAGGAAGATGGACAATTAAGACAGTACAAGAGGGCGGCACTAAATTCAACGGTTGGATCCAGGATGAGGCTGGGGGTGGAGAGATTTGGAAATTGGTGAAGTCGATTTTAATGCTGTATAGTTTGAGGGTTCCAGCTCTCCTACCATCTATCCACTTCACTCTCCTCTCCGACTTATCACCGTCACACCCCACCTGCATCTACCTATTGCCTTCCAAGCCACCTCCCACCCAGCTCTAACCCATCCTCCCATTTATTTCTCAGCCCACTTCACCCTCCATAACCCACTTTCCTGATGAATGACTTGTGCCTGAAATAACGATTCACCTGTCCCCTGGATGCTACCGACCTGCTGTGTTTTTCCAGCCCCACACTTTACAACTCCGATCTCCAGCATCTGTAGTTCTCACTTTCTATCGGTCTTTAATAGTAAGAGATGAAAGTATTTTCACTCTTTCTGACATGTTACTCAAGAGCATGAATTGATCAATGGGGACAGAAATTAAGCATTCCCTTGTGTAACATCAGATTGGAACCCAGATCAAGTTTGGGGAAATAACAGTGAGAGTGAGTGACAGATTGTCAATTCCAGGATTACAGTTTGTTCTTGCGAACGCTTTAGCAGGATTCCAGGTGGGAGAAACACCCCTGTGTTGGTGAACTCAAAGGAAGTCAAGTGAACGAGGGAGTTCAAAGAAAAATACTCAGGAATTTTTGCACACAGTGTAGCAACAAGATCCCACTGTCATAGGTTACAGCAGGAAGGCAAAACGAAAGAAAAAGCCAAAGGAGTTGATGTGCAGTTAACTGACACCCTGTTTGATATCACAGTGCAGGAAAAACCTGAACAGGTGGAGGGTCAGGCAGAGGTGCTTAGTCCAGAAAGGCTAATGGTCTTACAACGGACATACATACACACACACATACACACACACTCACACACACAGAAAAGAAATCAGAATACATTATCGAACGTTATTAATTTAAAGATAAAATCCTAAAATTAAAATGGAGACCACAACAGGTTACGGCATAAGGGAAATGGGCCGAATGCACCACATTGTGTTACCGCTATCATACAGTGTTACAGGTAGCACATGAACTAACTGCAGGCTGTCACCCAGGTGTACGGAAGCCTCAGGCTAAGGTATAGAAGCATTTCAAGTGGCCTGGAATGCACAAGGACGTGGTTAATTTTTGTTACATGCCAAATGGTAGGTAAGTCACAGGCAGTAATAAAACCAGCACCTTTGTTGGCAATTCTTGCATTCGAAGAACTTTTCACGTGGGTTATGATCAACTGTGGAGTTCCGCTTTCTAAAATAAAAGTAAAAACCAATATTTGCTAACAATACTGTGTCTATCAGATTTCCAGAGGCATTTCCATTGGGGAGTGTTAAGGCAAAAAGGGAGATGAAGGGGTTGGTCGTGTTCTTTTCTCGCTATTGCCGATCCAGCGAGTTTCTGTAAGACCAAGGGTCTCATTTTACTGCACAGCTGTTTTAGGAAGTCATGCATAGCTTAGATATACAGCACTGCAAATCAGATACGGCCCATCCTGAATCCCAGGGAGCCTTGCAAAGTTAGCATCAGACACTGAAGACCATGTTAACAGCGTACTGTCAGGATTGGACAAAAGATTGCGATAAAGCTGACCCATGAAATTGTTTGCCATTAGAGATGTCCCATATAAATCTACTCAGTTTACTTCCTTTGAGTTTATATTTGTACATGAAGTGAAAGGACCTTTGAAGTTAGTTAAATATAAACTGACAATCTAAGTAGGAGATCTCACAGTTGGATTATGTATCTGAGGTGACGGAGAGATTAGATGGAATAGGTGAGTTAGCTTAGCAGCACCGGAAGACGGTACAGCATAGAGTGAAGCAGGAGGCAGATAAAAACTCTGAAACTATGATAATTTCCCGTGGGGATGACGTATTAGTTTTGCCACCAGTGGTAGGAAATCCCTTCAAAGCCAGGTTTAGTGGCCCTTTTCAAATTAAAACAAAATGTTGAGTCAGTTAAACAATCTGGTGAAGATACTGGATATGACAAAAGCGTTATCAAATATGTCACGTGAATGACTAATGAATAACATTTTAGACTCAGGAACAGAGTTGTGCATAGATGTACAAATTGTAGTGTTTATCTGTATGATGTAGTGAACTTCAGCAAGTGATTAAACCTCACATGTTTCAGTTGGCAGAGCATGTTGAACGATTACAAAAAGAAAACTAGGTAATAAACTTAAAGAAAGCAGAAGTAGCGAAGGCAGAGACGACGTTCTTGGGACATTACTTTGGACATTGCAGGTTGAAGCCATGGAACACAAAGTCGAAGAGCTTTGAGGAATTTCCACTACCATGCTCTAAGAAAGAGGTGCTTAGATTTTTGGAACTGAGTGGATTCTATTAGAGGTTTGTTGCAAACATCAGCAACGTATAGGCACCACTGATGGATTTATTAAAGAAGAACATAGAATTGTTGTGGACAAAATAAAGCCAGTAGGTATTTGATAATTTTGAAGCAGGATCAATCACCGCATCAGTTTTAGATACACCGAATATTTTGAAACGGTTTGAAAATTGTGTTAGATGCTAGAGATATCGGGGTTGGAGATGCACTGATACAGAAAGAAGATGATGGAATTGAATTGCCAATTGGTTACTTGTCGAAGCAACTCGATGTACGTCAGAAAAAAATACAAAATCTCCATTATTGAAAAGGAATGATAAAGTTTTGTCCTGACCTGACAATATTTTAATGTTTATATGAAAAACAAATTTTCGGAGATGGTTTCAGACAACGACAAATCTATAGCTTTTTTTTGGAATATTTAAAAACCAGAATATGAGACTATTTCATTGGGGTTTTATGTTACGGACTTTAATCTTACAAAATATACGTGCTGTGGGTCTTAAAATGTGATAGCAGATATGCCATCTCCAGACCATGGCAACATGATGCCTGGAGGAAGAGCGCCTCATCTTCGGCCTAGGAACCCTCCAACCACAAGTAATGATTGCATATTTCTCTAGGTTCCACATTTCCCCTCCGTCCAACTTATCTCAGTCCCAACGCTAGGACTCAGCACCGTCTCCTTGACCTGCAATATTCTTCTCGGCCTGTCTGCCCCCACACCCTCTCCGGCCTATCACCTCACCTTAACCTCCTTCCACCTATCGCATTCCCAAAGCTCCTCACCGTCTTCTTCCTCCAAAACTTTTATCTTAGCCTGCTTGGCACACCTTCCTCATTCCAGAAGAAGGGCTTACGCCCGAAACGTCGATTGTCCTGCTCCTAGGATGCTGTCTGACCTGCTGCGCTTTTCCAGCAACACATGTTTCAACCTGCCAGTGCAGCCTACCCTGTAGTACCTTATCAAAGACCTAAATGAAATCTATAGAGACTACGTCTACCGCTCGGCCCTCATCAACCTTCTTAGTCATTTCATCGAAGAATTCTAACAAATTTAGGAAGCACGAACTCCCATTCACATGTCTATGCTGACTGCTTCGAATCAAAACCTGTGGAAGTGATGGATGCAATCAATGGTATGCTGTCCTTCATTGTAAGATGATTCAAGTACATAAGGAAAGCCGTCTTTCTGCTGTTGTAGAACCTTTCTGAGAGTGTATGGGAAACTGTCAACAGATTTGGTCTCCTTCGTAAGGAATGATCTCCTTACCACAGACACGGAGGATGGAGTAAATAAGCTGCGTGTTTAATCTGTAGAGTGTGAGAGACGAAGAAAGGGTGTTGCTGAAACACGACGAGTGGCAGTGATCACTTCATTCCAAAGGAGACATTGATAGGGAGAGAAATTCCATACGTTATCCAGGATTAATTAATTTGATTTATTGCCACGTGTACCTCAGTACAGGGAAACACTTTATTTATGAGCAGTTGAGGCAGGTCATAGTAAGCATGGTCAGATAGATCATAGGGTGGAAATAGACTTGCGCAGAGTAAGGTATACAGGTTGTACTGCACAAGACAAGCACTCGACAAGATCAACATGAACAAGATCAGCATTATTTGATCTCAGAGAGTCCATTCATCAGTCTAACGTGACTTTCCTAATAGTTTATATGCCTAAATTAACTCTCCCCACGTTATTGTGCAGTCGGTGTGTGAACCCGTACTGAACATCAGGTTACTCACATTCCCCAACAGCAGCCACAATCCCTTCCATCTGAAACAGGTAGCCATTCTCACCAGCTTATTCCCTATATAGAGAACACCAGGCTGGCTTCTCGGAGATTGAAGGTGCCTTCTTGATACTTCTCACAGACATATGGATTTCCTGTTCACCGCTAGAAAACCACGTTAAAGTCCCACGTGTGTATCATGAGCAACAGAGCCACGACGAACGACATGGAGCAGTCTGTCTGTGCAGCCTCTGCTCAACTTGTTAATCATGTTAGAACATCAATTAGGAGACAGTGAGGACTGCCCATGCTGGAGTTTGGAGTAGAGAGTGGATTGCTGGAAAAACACAGCAGGTCAGGCAGCATCCGAGGAGCAGGAGAATCCACGTTTTGGGCATCAGGCATTCATCAGAAATCAACATCAATTACCTCATTCTGTCCCTTTTTAAGTGCGTTGAGGGGGGAATGGCCCCCTCCTGTCCTGTATAAGTGACCCAATGGGCTGAATGGCCTCCTCCTGTTCCTGTGTAAGAGACTAAAGGGGATGAATGGCCTCATCCTGTTCCTGTGTAAGAGACTGAAGGGGCTGAATGGCCTCATCCTGTTACCGTGGAGTTGACTTAAGGGGCTGATTGGCCTCCTCCTGTTCCTGTGTAAGTGACTTCAGGAGCTGAATGGCCCCATCCTGTTCCTGTGTAAGATGCTGCAGGGGGTGAATGGCCTCCTCCTGTTTCTGTGTAAGATACTCAAGGGGCTGTATGGCCTCATACTTTCCCTGTGTAAGAGACTCAAGGGGATGAATGGCCTCCTCCTGTTCCTGTGTAAGTGACTCAAGGGACTGAATGGCTTCTTCCTCGTCTGATTGGACAGTGCCAAGGGCCTGAGTGGGTTACCCCTGGTTCCTGTTTGACAGCTCGATGTGCTGACAAGTGTGATGATGCTGCAGCTTTCAGAGATTATGTTGCCCTGCTTTCTTTTCAGGTTGAGATTGAATGATCATTACCAAGCTGGATAGTTAAGACCACTGAGTAAACAGCGAGGGAGACATTGTATTTATTTTAAAGCAGACTGAATGGGTGTGGCTAGCTCCCACAGATTATGATCTCTGAGTTTTGTTTCCTCAGTAACATCAGAAACTATTGGGGTCTCCACTGAGTTGGAAACTTCAGTGACTATCTCCTGGCTGCTACTCTCTCTGAATTTTCTCTTGGTGCTGTTTTTAATTCCTGGATTGGAGAAGTGTTTGTGACATTGTGTCTGAATATTCTTTTTTGCCAAGGGCTGTGTTAATGGAAGTTTCCTATATTGGAACAGTTTATTAGTAATAGTTCCTAGATCTATTATTCTGTTAACTTGTCCAATAGAATTATGTTATTCTAAATTCCTCTTGCTTTGGTTTCATTTTATCTTTTGTGCTTACAAAGGTGGGGTTTTGCTTCACGTCGAGTAGTTTGACCAGACACATTGCATCTTGAACAGACCCTTTACATTTCCATTAAAAGAAGAAAACATTAGAATCTAGGCTACCGCCTTCAAATATTTTCGAGGGGCTCTCGTGTTGTCCATCACACGAGACTCCTTCTGTTCCCGATTAATATGCTGGAGGCACTGCTTGGGCTGTTCCTGTTTTTCTCCAAGTGTCAAAGCGCTGAACGACGTCCTCATATTCTCGTGAAACCAGCGTCAGGTGCTGAATGAACTCTTGTTTCACTGTGGCAATATGCAGTGTCCGACAGTGCAGTTACATGAATGATGTGGACCCTTTAACAGCACATGCCACAGTCTGGGTCTCGCTACACATGTTCACAGACCAGTTCAGGAGCTGATGGGTACCAAATGTTCTGAACATTGTGGAATCTTCAGCAACCATTCCCACATTCTGATCTTATGGGGGGGGGGGGCGGGGAGACAATGGTGAAGCAGCTGAAGATGTTTGTGAAGAGGAAGCTAACCTGACGATCTCCCACAGAAGTGAACCAGGACTGAGACGATGAACATCTCCCTTTGTGCCATGTTTGACTCCAAACACTGGAGAGTTTTCTCTGATTCCCATTAAGTCCAGTTTTGTTCCTTGTTGTCAACAGAAATTTACCACTGCCTTGATATCAAGGCTAGTCATTTTTACCTGAACCCTTGTGTCAACCTCTTTTGTTCACATCAATAGGCCATGGTATAGGAGCAGCAAGTGTTTTCTTCAAACAGATGGTATTGAATGTCATAATTTCTCTTCTCAAGCGTGTTGGGATAGCTAGATATCTGAAAGTATTTGAAAAGGAGGTAGATGGATATTGACCTGTCAGAGGCACAAGTTGGAGAGGGGGACGCTCTGTAAAGAGAGATGAGGGGCTCTTTCAAACCTGTGCCTGGATTTTCCAATTACATTTCCCAAATCCCCTCAAAGCGTGTGTGACAGTGTTGAGAGACGGAATGGTCTCCTCTGTTTCTGTGCACCAGTTTACAACAGTAAGTAGCCTCCAACTGCTCCTGCCTGGCCGTTTTGAGGGGCTCAATGGAACACCGAAATATGGGACTGAGGAGCAGGAATGGGTCATTAGACCCTTTGACCCTTCTCCACCAGGCACTAAGATTGTGGCTGATTAGATTGTGGACTCAGCCCCACTTTCAGTCTGTAACCCACTATCAGTGACTCACTTGCCTGTCAAATATGTAACGAACGTAGCTTTCAATCAATACGAACAGAGAAGCACGATAAACTTTCAGTGAAGAGAATTCGCATTTGAAAGGTCCTTTCAGAATTTTTCGACATTTCCTCTTATAGAATCAGAGAGTCATGCAGAATGGAAACAGTAACCACCTTCACCACTTCCTCTGACAGCACTTTCTGGACACACACTACTCTCTCTGTGAAACATTTACCTTCAGGTCCGTTCTAAATCATTCGCCCTCCCGTCTTCAGTCTATGCCCTCTTGTTCTGGACTTATAAACCTCTATAATGTCACACCTCAGCATTTGCCACTCCAGTGGGGAAGCACCTCAACCAAATCAACCTCCTCCTAAAGCTCAAACCTCCAGTCCTGGAACAGCTGTGTCCATGTTTCTTGAAGACAATCGAGTTGTTCACAGTATTCTTAAAGCGGCCTCACCAACATCCTGCACGGATGCAACATGCCACCCTAACTCCTATACTCAATACTCATACTGATTAAGGCAAATGTGTCAAATGTGTTCTGAACCACACTGTCTACCTGCGACTCAACTTTCAAGGAACTATGCACCTGCAGCCCCATGTCCCTTTCTTCCACAACACTCCCCAGGACCTTAACCATCAAGTGTATAATTTCTGCACTATTTGATTTCCGTAAATGCAAAACATCGTATGTATTTAAATTAAACTTCATCTGTCACTCCTTGCCTCTTTGCCTCATCTAACTGTGGTCTCGTTGTCCTCTGAAATAATCTACTACACTACTTTTCTGATGTAATCTGTAAACTTACGAATTAAGGTCCCATTATTCATATCTAAATCCTTTACATAAATGTTGAAATGCAGTGAACTTCGTACGGATTCATACAGCACACTGCTCCTCACAAGCCTCCAGTCTGAAAAATAACCCTCTCCCTTGAAGCCAATCGTGACTAGCTTCCTCTGTATCCCATGAGACCGAGCCTGTCTACCAATTTCTCTGCCAATCGGAAAGTTATGAGCACCTTGCTGAGGTCCATATAGACAATGTCTATCAAACTGCCTTCATCAATCTTCTTTGTAACCTCTTCATAAAACTCAATCAAATTAATGATACATGATTTCCCATGCGGAAGGCTACGTTGACTACACCGATCAGCCCTTGCCTTCCCAAATGTATGTAAATCCTGTCCCTCAGAATCCCCTCCAACAACTTTCCCACGACTGCCATCAGGCTCACCGTTCTATAGTTCCCCGGCTTTTTGGGTCACTGTTTTCTTTTCTCGTCCCACTACTCCACTACTCACAAAAATGTTAACTGTAACCAGATGGGTGATATGACCAATGATATTGGTCTCAGACTGGGTCAGGGTCAGTTTTAGGAACAATTCAAGCTCGTTTCTTTAATCTGCTAAAATCACACATTTATGATTCTCAGCAATGGACTCAAACTATGATGGAATGATGAATGGCAAACTGTTTGGATATTGTTAATAAAGAATCGATATTTCCCTTTCTAAAAACACTGGCGCGCGCACACGCACACAAACGCGCACACGAAACCAATAACCAAAATCTCTGTAATTTGAAGTTGAAAGAACTTTGTCCAGACATTAGTGTAACTCATGACAAAAAACAAAATTGAGAGAATGTCCAAAATGTTATTCTGCTTCTGAAGATATTCTACTCACGCAAACTGTTAGCAATGGGATTTCATCCTGTAACAGTTGAATTCACTTTGCATTACACAGTGAGGAGATTCCAATGAATTCTGGTCACGGATCACCCAAAAGGTGGCACGTTGACTCAGTGATTAGCACTCCTACCTCACAGTAGCAGGAACGTTGGTTCGATTTCAGCCTCGGGCGACGACCTGCGTGAGGTTTGTACATTCTCTCATTGTCTGTATGAGCGTCTTATGGGTGCTCCACTTACCCCTACAGCTCAAATTGTGTATATCAGGTGAATTGGTCGTGCTAAATTGTCTGTAGTGTTCAGGGATTTCTAGGTTAAGTGCATCAGTCAGGGGTAAATCTCTGGGTACGGGCCTGGGAATGTTACATTTTGGAAGTTCGATATGGACTTGTTGGGCTGAAGAGCATATTTCAACACTGCATGAATTCTTTAATAATGAGATTGGTAATGATGACCGTATAGGTGTTTTTGTTTTTATAGCTCATACACATTGCTGTGATGAGGAATAATGAGCGAGAGAGATAGTGTAATAGGCCATTCCTTCTCAGGCAGATTTCATGTTCTTCCTCTCTGAGTTGAATCACACAGTAATGTCATCCTTTCCCAAAGTGGACCAAGTGTGATCTCCTTGTACATTGTCCAAATTATGCCTCCATTACATTCCCTGGTCCATGCAGGTACATCATTGTTGCTGTCATGCACAGAGTCATACCAATAGCAGAAAATGGTCTTGGTCGATTTGAAGATATGTTTATATGTCCATACGTCATTAAAAAACAAAATGTTTAATGTATTCAGAATACCTGTGTTAAAAATGAATGCATTCTTTAACAAATGCAGAAATTGCTGGAAAAGCTCGGCAGGTCTGTCTTTACCCAGATTCCTTGTACATATTGTAGATGTACCAGCCTCCATCACTTCCTCTGGCAATTCATTCCTTACACACACCACCCTCTGCGTGAAAAAGTTGCCTCTTAGGCTTCTTCAAACCTTTCCCCTCTCACTTTCATGCAATGGCCCCTAGTTTTGGACGCCACTATCCTGGGAAAAACCCTGACTACTCACCCTATCCATAAGAATTATGACTTTATAAACCTCTACTACTATACAATGTGACTCCAATCAACACGAATGGCTGTACTTTCAGTCACCCCCGGCCAAAATTCTAACATTCAATTCTGACACCTCTTCCTTCTCCATCAAGTCACAATTCTAAAATCAGCTTAATCATTTTGTTCAGATGTATTATGAAACACTTCTATGGGATTTACACCCAGAACTTTGTGCCCGGAAGTTCGGTCACTAGCACCACTCGGCAATACCCAAAAAGCTGCAACATTATTCTCCTCTATGTTTACTCAACAGCCCGTTCTGAAACCCTGTGACATACCTCTGCAACAGGCAGGATTTGAATCCAGTCCTCCTAGTCCAGAGCTACAAACGCTACCACACAATTTCAGGAATTGGAATGAAATCCAGGGTTCTGGCTCAGAGGCAGGGACACTACCCACTACACGACCATACCCCGATTTTGGGTCATAGTTGAAGTGCCAGCTTTCAGTTCGGTGTAGATGTATTATAATCAGGTTACCATTACTGACTACACAAAACACTTTGTTTTGTTAAACAAACGGAAGCTATTTGTCTCAACTCAAGGATGCTGAGTGTACATGCTGCGCCATCGAAATTAAATATGAACGTCCTTAATCGCTATTATCTGTCGTCTGAAATATTGGGGAAAGCAATCCTGCAGAAAAAATCAGCCCAATTAAGGGTCTAGAATAAATTTTTATCACTGAACACCACAAAGAAAAGGCATAATTTCAGGCCCCAAAACACAGATCGGCATTACCCAACTCTCTCGTGTGCCTGCCTTCTTCGTAAAAACATGAAATGATTCCAGGCCGCTGATTACATTCCAGAGTCTCCTCCTTACTGACTGTCTGCAATCTGTCCATCCTCCCCCTAACCACACAAGGCAAACCAAGCTCAGGGTCTTTATGAAAATCAAGGCCGACTGGAGGCGGGGAGGATATTTTAAAGGGGAAGAGTGAGGAGATGATAATATTACACACTGGGCTGAGCGGTAGCAGATGGAGTTTAGTGTGCATTAATGCGATGCAGTGGATTGGTAAATCAAACAAGAGCAGACCTATACAATTAAAAGTAGGGCCTTTGGCAGGGTTGTAGAACAGGGACCTAGGCCATCAGGCAAAATTCCGTCAAATTTGCATCTCATATAGATAGTGTGGTTACGAAGGTGTTTTGCACACTTGCCTTCATTGGTCAGACCTTTGAGTATCGGAATTGGGACGTCATGTTGAATTTGTAGAGGATATTGGTGAGCCTCTTCTGGAATACTGTATCCAGTCTGTTCATCCTGCCCACTCATTCTATAGGCACACCAACCCCTGGGTGAAAAAGCTGCCCCTTAGGTCACGTTTAAATGTTTCCCCTCTCACCTTTAACCTCTACCGTCTACTCTTGGTCTCTCCTGCCCTTTAGCAAACACCTTGACTATTCACTTTGATGTTATTGGCCTTGGTATTATTAAGCTGTAGAGGATTGAGCAGACATTAACATGGATGTTGCTGGGAATGGAGGGAGTGAGCTATAAGGAGAGGCTGGATAGACTGGGGTTCTTTTCACTGGCGAGTATGAGATTAAGGGCAACTTTACAGAGGTTTATAAAATCATGAGGGATACAGAAAAGCTGAAGGGATGATGTCTTTTCCCTCGAGTTGGGGATTCAAAATTGAGGGTTATTTTTAGGTGCGAGGAAAAAGATTTACAAAAGTCATGAGAGGTAATTATTTTAGGTAGAAGCTGGCTTGTGTATGGAATGAACTTCTAGAGAAAGTGGTGAAAGCAGGGACAGGATATTTGAAGGATAGTTAGATCAGTACATGGATTAGACATCAGTTTGGATGGTGCTGTGAGCAGCTGCCCTCTCCCTCCCCCTCTCTGAATTAATCCCTGTTGGTTTTCACCCTCCGCCAATGCCAGTGCAGTGGCTTACGGAGGCCAATGGAGGGTGGCATTGCATCACTTTAAGCCCCACAGAGACTGCCAGACCTGCCTCACACAACACACAGAGACACACACGCAGGAATTGTCAGGGCGCAGCGTGAAGCTCATTTGGTAACTTAAACTAAATATAAAGAAATGCTCTATTCGCCTCGTAAACTGTTAAAAAATGAGTGACTGTGAACTCCCAAATTCCACTGTTTACACAATAACATCAATTTATTTTTGACCCTGAAAGTGAACACTTTGCATCAAGCATTCTGAACTCTGAGACCCCCTTTCTTTTAACTGATTATTGCACAACTCCAACTCTATAACGATGTACTGTTCCAATAAGGCCCTTGTTAAAATTGCACTAATTTAATTTCAAAATCACACAGCACCAGTTGTTACTGTGTCTTCTTGTGGCCATATATCTCCCTGGGTCATCTTCTTTCTTATTATTGCGAATATGTTCCATATGAAAAAGTAACTTTGATAGGAAGAGTTTCCTAATCTCTTGGATCTGTGTTGATGGCATTTTCTCTGTCTGCAATCCATTAAATGCCTGCATGTTTAATATTCACAACGTCGGATCATCTCATTGGTTCAATTTTCGAAAAACAATAAATTCAAACTTGATTTGGTTTTAGTATCCTGGGGTATAATTTAAACTGATTGGTAACATTCGAATTGTTGTCCAAGGAGCAACCATCTTAGGAATCTATTTCACAGCAATATATGACATATTTTCAGTTGTCCTTCACACTCTGGGTCTGCCATCCTCTCATATTACACGTACTTGGAAGCTCTCAGTTCAGAACAGCTTTGTCTCTCTCTTAAAGGTACATGCACACTTTCAACTTCATTACATTAATACCCTGATGTCAATACAGACACTTGGAGCCAATCCGGATTTTTCTTGCTCTATGGTTTGTCAATATTTCAGTCACTCCCTTTGGTTTGTATCAGGAATTTTGTTGCTCCATTGACAGCAAATCTATATTTGACTCTGTCCGTGGGAATATATCAGTATTTCACTTGCTCACATTAGTGAGTGGAGCAGGATTTCAGTTGTTGCACGGGAACTGTGACGCTAAAAATTTCAATGTTTGTGGATGGCACCAAACCTGGAAGAATCGTAAAGTCGATAGAGGACAGTGTCAAACTCGAACAGGCCAATCACACGTTGGTGTTGTGTTCAGGTATATGGCAGCTGGGGGACAATGCAGAGCAGTGTGAGGTGATGCACTTTGGGGTCGGAAGGACATTGAAAGACAATATAAAACAGGCCGTATCGTTATAAAGGGGCTGCAGGAGCAGAGGGCCCTGGGTGTATATGAGCATAGATTGTTGAAGATGTTAGGACAAGTGAGGAGAGCAGTGACTATCACAGATGAGTTTCAGTATGTGAACTGTTTACAGGAGGAGATGGAGGAGGGAGGTTCTGCGCTCACTTCCTGGAGGTGGTGGTGACGATGTGTTGTGAGCCCATGCTCCTGAACACCGAGACCATGGAGATTCTATTTGTACCAGCTCGACACAAAAGGGTGATGGCAGTAGGGCCACGGCTTCACAGTTGTGCCGGGGGAAACGGAACTGCCAGTGGATTTAATGTGAGAATTGCCCTTCACTGAACATTGCTCCTTACTCGGTCGGTGGGACGTGGATGTTTCAGAATCTCCACACGAGGCGTCCAGATACTCTCCAGCTCGTACCAGGGTCTTCCACACATGGAGGGAAGTAGGGAAGGGGCTGAGGGAATGGATATCGGGCACTCCACCACTCGGCTTGGTCCTTTCTGTCCTATTCCAGGCTGTTTCTCCTGGAATGGGAGTAAGGCAGGAGGGAGCGAGGGAGGGAACGGGTGGCCCTGCTGTTAATACTGGTGTAAGATGGGAACGGGTGAGGGGTTTATGGGAGTCAGACCACAGTATTATATCCATGCAATGTTGTTAGTGTGTGAGGGGTGGGAAGGGTAAAATGGAGGGAAGTGGGGGATGTTGTTGCATGCAGTAGTAAGAGTGTGGAGCAGGAGCTTTGTTTGGGGTTCAGTACTATAACAAATATACAATGAGTGTGAGGGAGCAGAGAGAGTACGGGGACCTTTATCCTGACAGAGCAGGGAAGATTATTGATGTTTGTACTGTATTGCTGGACATTTCTTCAGAACGCAGATACTGCACTGAGATGGGTGGGGAGGTCAGACCATGCTCGGTGGGTCTGGTGATGTGGCCTCCTCTGGAAAGAGAATGGTCCCCCTCTGTACTAACACATCCACCTGGACCTCCTTGCCTCTGTCGACAAACATTTGTGTAGTTATCCCTTATCTGCCATGCTCGGGGCAAACCGTGCAGGGTAGCTCCGAATTGAGAAAAATCAACCGTGTGCCCATTGACCTTTTAAAGATGGCACCAGTGCCAGGGATCACGGAATATCCAGGGGCATCCAGGCGATGGTGAGTACCTCCAGCCATGATGGGTGGGAGAATCGGGCTGGTATTTAATGAGAGCGACAACATTGGGGTTGGGTGGGTAGTTAATGAGGTGAGTCCAGTAAGATAGCCCCAGGAATCTAGGTCAGCCTCGTCCAGGCAATCCGTCTGTCACAGTCAAGGAAAATCTAACAAAGATAAATTACTGTTAGAATCTATCCAAAGAGTCATAGACTCTGTTGAAACCAATTCCACTTACAAAGATGCAGAACAAATGATCATCTGACTTCACACCAATATCCCTTTTTCCCATCTTTCCTGGGAAGACAGGCTCATGTTACAGGATGCTATCAAAGCGTCTACATTTCAGCATTCTGAAACCTGGGAACACAACCTTCCATGACACTATCTATCAGTCTCCCCCTCTCTGTCTATATCCCAAACCACTCAAATGTGGTGATATTTACACAGACTCCCCCGCCATCTCGCTCTGGCAGTGATGTTCACACCCACAGCACCCCCATGTCATGGTACAATGGACATATGGAGCAATAAATGGATGGGAGCTGCACTTCCTGTCACTTCCAGCATGGACTGCAAGTTTCCCCACGCTGGGCAGGGATCTAACACAGCGTTACTGAGCAATGCCCTGGGGTGGGGTACACAGTCCTACATGCTGGGAGGGTAACTGCTCCTGGTTTACAGATCAATGCACTGGGGTGGTGTACACTGTACAACAGGCTGGGAGGGTAACTGCTCCTGGTTTACAGAACAATGCACTGTGGTGGAGTACACAGCTCTACATGCTGGGAGGGTAACTGCTCCTGGGTTTATGCCACATTTTTGTCAGTAATTCAGACCTTCCCATTTGTTATTCCAGCTCCAATTATTTTAATAAATCCCTGAATTGAGGGACACATTTGAAAATCTCACTGAGTCCCCAATCAAACGGGTCCCTTTGCCTCCAGACTGATGGATAATGGATTTGTTTTCCTTCCTCACAGTTAACGTAGTGACCATCTACGTCCTGCTTTATAAAGATTGTGGATTGTCTCCATGTGTCAGACGTTTCCTGGGGGCCATGGCAGCGGCGGATCTCCTGGTCATTATCTTCGACCTGATCCTGAGACACATTCCCATTGTTTATCGGGAACAGTTTTATTTCCTGAAGTACTCCGTCCCCGTGTGTAATATCCACACCGTCCTGCTTTATGCAGCCACTGACTGCTCTGTCTGGTTCACCGTTCACTTTTACCTTTGATCGGTTTGTGGCCATTTGTTGCCAGAAGCTGAAAAGTAAATATTGCAGTGAGAAAACGGCGGCTGTGGTTCTGGGAGCTGTGACTGTGCTGAGCTGTTTAAAGAACATTTCCTGGTATTTTATGTTCATGGCTCAGTATAAGATGATGAACATCCCCTGGTTTTGTGATGCAACGGACGGTGTTCTAGTCTCCAGTGTCTGGGTCACAATCGAGTTCCTCCATCACATTCTAACCCCGTGTGTCCCATTTCTCCTGATTCTGCTGCTCAATGTTCTCACCATCAAACACATTTTAGTGACCAGCAGAGCCCGCAGGAGACTCCGCGCTCACACCAATGGGGACGCTCAGACTGACACAGAAATGAGAAACCGAAAAAAATCCATCATTTTACTGTTTGTAGTCTCGGCCAATTTCATCTTTTTATGGTCAACGTTAATGCTGTATTCCATATGGACAGGCATGTATAATTTTTGGTATCGGTCTGTGTATCTCGATAAATTTGTGCAGGAATTGAGCTTCATGCTGCAGCTCCTCAGTTGCTGCACAAACACCGCGATTTATGCCGTGACCCAGACTAAGTTCAGGCAGCAGCTGAAGAATGTGCTGAAATATCCCTTCACCCAAATCCATCCATCCATCAAATTCCCTCATTAATCAATCAATCAGGGATTTTCTCATTTCAATTCATTGTTTCAGCGATGGAGCAGCCTGTCACTATGGTAACAGACTGAGGATAGCGATGTATTTTATATCCGTATCCCACAGGGGGGGTTAAAGGGACACATTTCAATGTACCTCACAAGTCAAGGGATAGTGAGAAAAGGCACCATCCATCACTTCCATTTGTAAACAATAAAAATATTGATTAAAGCATTCCGAGCAGCAGAATGAATGATGTTGTTGTGTGGCTTTGTATTGGAGAAGCTGAGCTGGAGAGAAACAGAGTCAGCCCCAAGTCCTGGTCCTCAGGGAAGGGGAGAGCACTGCGCCCTGAGCTCAGGAGCTGGGATTAACTCCCTCTGTCCCCCCACTCCAACCTGCTCCCCATTTCCTCTCCCCTACTCTTTCTCATTACGTCTCTCCCTCTCTCTCTTTTTCGGCACACTGTCTCTTTCTGACCTCCTCTCCTTTTCACTCTCTCTCGTCCCCTCTCAGGCACCCTGCCAACCCCGGTTTCTCCCTTTCCCTCCACTATTCTTTCTCCCTCCTCCTCCCGATCTCTCTCCTGCCGTCTCTGTTTCCCTCCCGCAATTCCGTCTCTATCCCACTGTCCCCTCCTCCCAATTCCCATAACTCTATATCATCTCACCCCCACCCCCCACACGCAGCCTCACCACCACCCCGAGTCTCTCGGCTAGAAGAAGGGGGAAGGATCAAGGGGACAGAGTGAGTCAGAGAGAGTGGAAAAGAGGGACAGGAGGGAGACAGATTCAGACAGAGAGAAACGGAGGGAGTTCGGGAGAGAGGGACACTGAGGGAGGGGGATCAAGAGTGAGAGAACGCGGAGAGAGAGTGAAGGAGCAGGGAGAGAGAGCAGGGGTAAGAGAGAGATAGGGTGATGGAGGGAGGGAGAAAGAGACAGGGGAGGAGATAATGAGAGAGAGAGGCAAGCGAGAGAGAGAGAGAACCAGAGAGGTGCGAGGGAGGGGGTGAGAGAGAAAGGGGGAAGTCTTACAGACAGAGGGACAAGGAGAGAGAAATTGGACGAGAGAGGTGGTAAGGCGAGAGAGAGAGAGAACAGGAGAGAGGGAAGAAAGAGAGAGAATGAGCGGATGAGAGAATGAAGGGGCGAGAGAGAGAGGCAGGGTGAGAGATAGGGTGGGGCAAAAAAGCAGGCATGTCAGGAGTGAGATAGAGGCAGCAAGAGACAGATGGTCGAGAGAGAGAGGGGGCTGTCGAGAGAGAGTGGCAAGGAAGAGGGCGAGAGAGAGAGAGAGTGAGAGGGCGAGAGAACATGGGCATGAGAGAGTTAGAGTGGGTGAGAGAATGATGAGGTGAGTGAGAGAGAGAAAGACCAGACGAGAGAGACATGGAGGTGAGAGACAGGAAGTGAGAGAGAGGCGTTCAAGAGAGATAGAAGGAGAGGGGGAGAGAGAAAGAACAATCGAGAGAGGGAGGCGTTAAAAGAGCAAGAAAGAGAAATGGGAAAGAAAGATTGAGGACAGAAGAGAGGGAGAGGGAAAGGGAGCAAGAGAGAGTAACAGGTTTCGAGAGAGAGGGAGGCAAAAGAGATATAGAGGGGGTGAGAGAGGGGAGTCGAAAGAGAGGGGGCGAGGGAGAGAGAAAGAGGTGAAAGAGAGAGGTGGGAAGAGCGAGGGAGTGCACGAGGGCAAAAAGGAGCACGAGAGCAAGAAAGAGAGCGAGGGCGAGAGAGAGAGTGATGGGCGGAGAGAGAGGCGAAGTGAGAGAGTTGACACAGAAAGGAAGGGCAAGAAGGAGAGAGGGTTCCGTGAGAGGGGGTTTGACAGACAGTGGGCAGGAGAGACAGAGGGTGACAGCGAGTTCGCAGGGGCACGAGAGGGCATGACAGAAAGACAAATGGAGAGACAGAGACAGAGCGAGAGGGAGGGAGGAAAGAAACGAGAGAGAGAGAACAAGGGGACAGAAGAGAGTCGGCGAGTGCGTGGTAGAGAAATTGAGATACGTTCAAAGGTGAGCATGCGTGTGGGAAAGCGAGACAAAGAGGGAGAGAGAAAGAGGGCGTGTGAGAGAGAGAAATGCAGAGATGGTAAAAGAGAGGAATGAGTGGAAGGGTGAGAAGGAGAGAAGGGTGCAAGAGGGTTGTCGAGAGATCGAGAAAGAGAGGGGACAGCGGGGCAGAAGAAGAGAGAGGACGAGAGCGAGGGAGCGAAAGAGTGTGGCGAGAGAGGGGGTAAGAGAGGGAGATAGCGAGAGAGAAACATAGGAGGAGAGAGAGGATGAGAGACAGAGAGTGAGGAAGAGGGTGAGAGAGAGAGATTGAGAGAGAAAGGCTGAGCGAGAGAAAGAGATGAGCTGAGGAAAACAGAGAAAGATGAGAGAGGGATGGAATTGAGAGAGGGGGCAAGAGAGGAAAGGGGATGGCGGCAAGAGAGTGAAACACAGTGGACAAGAAAGAGAGCGAGAGAAGGGGGAGAGAGAGGGAGATGAGGCGATATGAGTTGAGAGAAAGAGAGTGAGTGAGCAAGGGAAGGAAATGGGTCCAGAGAGAGAGAGAGGGAGAGAGACAGACAGAGAGAGGGACAGAGAAAGAGAGAGAGAGAGAGAGAGAAACACACACACACACACACACACACACACAGGGACGAGATGGTGGGTAGAGCCCGACAGTGCGAGAGAGAGAGAATGTGCAGGGAGAGTGAATAAGCAGGGAGGGAGACAGTGAGGGAGAGAGAGGGTTGCAAGAGAGATAAAATGGGCAGAGAGAGGGGTGCAAGAGAGAGGTGGGCGAGAGAAAGGGGACAACAGAGAGGGGGCGAGAGAGGGAAAGCGAGTGGAGGGGGCAAAAGAGGGGAGTCGAATTCGAGGGGCGTGAAAGAGGGCGGATGAAAGAGAGTGGGGGCGAAAGAGGGGGCGAAATAGGAGGGGGCGAAAGAGGGTGGTGAAAGAGGGGAGGTGAAACAGGGGTGAAGAGGGGGTGAAACGGGGCAAAAGAGAGGGGCGAAAGTGGGGTGAAATGGGTGTAAGACGGGGGCGAAAGGAGGGGCGAAGTAGGGGGATGAAAGGAGGGGTACAAGTGGGGGGGAAGAGGGGGCGAAAATGTGGGGTGAAGGGGAGGTGAAAAGTGTTGCGAAAGGGCGGGGCAAAAGGGGGGATGAAAGAGAGGGAGCAAAAGCGCGGGGCGAAGAGTAGGCGAAAGGTGGGGTCTAAGAGGGGGACCGAAAGAGAGGGAGGTGAAAGAAGGGGTGAAAGATGGGGAGAAGGGGCGCGAAAGACGGGGGGCAAAAGAGAGGTGGCGAAGGGGGAAGCAAGAGGGGATGAAAGAGGGGGTGCGAAAGAGAGGGGAAGAGTGAGAGAGAGCCAGTGGGGCGAGAGAGAGAGTGGGTTGAGAGAGTGGGGTGAGAGAGAGGGGCAGGAGAGGGAGAGAGGGGGTGCGAAAGAGAGGGGGTTGAGAGAGAGTGGTGTCGAGAGAGAGATGGGGCGAGAGAGAGTTGGGGTGAGAGAGAGTGGAGAGAGGGGGAGAGGAAGGAGGTGGAGAGAGAGGATAAAGAATGGGAGAGATGGGGTTAAGGCAGGGGACAGTGTTGGATCGAGTTTGGCGGTGGGAGGCAGTGTTGGGGATTGGAGAGAGGGCAGTTGTAGACAGATTTTGTGGGAGGGGGCGGTGTTGGACGGGGTTGGGGAGGGGGCAGTGTTGGATAGGGTTAGGGAGGGGCGGTGTTGGACGGAGTTAGGGAAGGGGGCGTTGTTGGACGGGTTTTGTGGAGGGGGGCTGTGTTGGATGGGGTTGGGGAGGGGATGGCGTTGACGGGCTTGGGGAAGGGGGCGATGTTGGACAGGGTTGTGGGGAAGGTGTGGTGTTGGGCGGGGTTGGGGAGGGGGCAGTATTGGACGGGTTTGGGAGAGGGGGCGGTGTTGGACGGGGTTTGGGGATGGGGAGCTCTTTCAGGTTTTGCATATTATGTTTCTCTCATAATTTAAGAGCTTGGAAAGTAATGCAGACCTTACTGGAATGTCACATTGTCTCTCTGCATTCACTGTAAACTGGTTCTGGGATTAGCATTTTAATCACCTTCAAATAGCTGTCTCCATTTCCTCTCCCTGCTAGCATCAATGAATGGAAGTGGCTTTTGACACATTGCTCCCTCTCACTTGCTGAAAGTATTCGTGACACAAATCAGTCTGGAAGATATTTTAGATTTGTCCACAGCCACTATTTTATACAAGCACAGCGATGACATTGAGTTTAGAAAGAAGGAAAAGCAAGAGAGACTGGCAACATCAATACAGTTTGAAAATATTTAACATTGAACACACACACACACACACACACACACACACACACACACACACACACACACACACACACACACACACACACACACACACCCAGAATCACACACGAGCAGACGTACACAGACACACAGAATCACACATAAACAGATACAGACACCTTCAAGGAGCGGTCTCCATTTCTATCTTGCAAGGGAATTCATGATATGATGATGCATTCATGCAGGACAGTAAACAGCTTTTGAGACATTCCCCATTGTGACAGAAATTCAGACCCAATCTGAAACTTGGAGATGTGTAACAGAACAGAAATGTGCCAGCATCTTTCTGTGTTCCTGCTACCGATGTAACATTTGGCCCTTTAGTTTATCTTGTCTTCCGTCTTACATCCAACAAGGATCACTTCACAGATCCAATAACAGATCCCCAGGAGTGAGGTCCAGTGTGGAATCTAATTGGGTGGTTTATGGTTTATACACAGAATAACAGATACCCAGGAGTGAGGTACAAACTGGAATCTAATCGAGGCGTTCGTGGTTTACATACAGCATATCAGATCCCCAGGATTGAGGAACAGACTGAAATCTAATCTAGGAGTTTGGGTGGTTTAGATACAGAAGAACACATATCCTGGAGTGAGTCACAAAATCGCGGAGTCATACAATCATAGAGATGTACAGCACGGAAACTGACCCTTTGGTCCATCCCATACGTGCCGACCAGATATCCTTACATACTCTCGTCTCTTTTGCCAGCACTTGGCCCATATCCCTCCAAGCCTTCCCATTCATAATACCCATTTAGCTGCATTTTAAATGTTGCAATTGTACCAGCCTCCACCACTTCCTCTGATAGCTCATTCCATTCATGTACGACCCTCTGAGTAAAGAACTTGCCCCTTAGTTCACTTTCATATCTTTCCCCTCTCACACTAAACCTATGCTGTCTAGTTCCGGACCATGTATGTGAGCATGAAAGAGGGAGTGCGTGTGTGTAAGAAAAAGAGAGTGCATGTGTGCGAGTGTGTGTGTGGGTGCAAGGAAGAGTGAAAGTGTGTACGTGTAACAGAAAGAGAGTGCATGTGTGCGAAAGTGTGTGTGCGTGCAAGAAAGAGTGAGTGTGTGTGTAAGACAAAGAGACTGCATATGTGCGAGAGTGTATGCGCGTGCAAGAAAGAGTGAGTGCATGTGCGTAAGAGGAAGAGAGTGCATGAGCGTGAGATTGTGTGCATGAGCAAGAAAGAGAGAGTGTATGTGGATAAGTGGAAGAAAGCCCATGTGTGCGAGAGTGTGTGTGCATGCCAGAAAGAGTGAGTGTGTGTGTGTAAGACAAAGAGACTGCATGTGTGCGAGAGTGTGTGTGCATGCCAGAAAGAGTAAGTGCGTGTGTGTAAGAGGAAGAGAGTGCATCTGTGCGAGAGTATGTGTGGGGGCATGAAAAAGTGAATGTGTGCATGAGAGCAAGAATGTGTGCGTGCAAGAGAGAGAAAGAGAATGCGTGCGTGCAAGAAAGAGGGAGAATATGAGTGTGAGAGATATAGAGAATGTGTATGTGAGCGAGAGAATGCCTGTGCGCGAGATAGAATGTATGTGGGTGAGAGAGAGAATGTGTGTGTGTGAGAGAGAATGCAGGTGTGAGAGAGAGAATGCGCGTGTGCGAGAGAGAGATAATGCGTGTGCGAGAGTGTGAATGCGTGTGTGAGAGAGAGAATACGTGTGTGTGATTGAGAATGTGTATGTAGAGAGAGAGAGATTATGCGTGTGCGAGAGAGTGTGAATGCATGTGCGAGAGAGAGAATGAGTGTGTGAGAGAGCGAGAAATTGTGTGAACGAGAGATAGGGAATGCGTGCATGAGAGAGAGAGAATGCACATGTGAGAGAGAAAGAGAATGAATATGTGAGAGAGAGAATGCCTATGCGCGAGAGAGAATGCACGTGTGAGAGACAGAGAATGCATGTGTATGAGAGAGAGAGAATACGTGTGTGTGTGAGAGAATGTGCTTGTGTGAGAGAGAGATAATGCGTGTGCGAGTGAGTTCTAATGTGTGTATGTGAGAAATAATGCACGTGTGAAAGAGAGAGAATGCGTGTGTGTGTGAGAGAATGCATGTGTGAGGAGAGAGTGCGTGTGAGAGTGAGAGAGAATATGTGTCAGTGAGAGAGAGTGCATGTGTGTGTGAGAGAGAGAATGCGTGCGTTAGCGAGAGAAAATGCGTGCGTGTGAGAGAGAATGCCTGTGTGTGGGAGAGAATGCGTGTGTGAGAGAGAGAATGCGTGTGATTGTAAGAGAGAATGCCTGTGTGTGAGAAATAATGCATGTGAGAGAGGGAATGCATGTGATAGAGAGTGCTTGTGTGTGAGACAGAGAATGCCAGTGTGTGAGAGAGACAATGTGCGTGTGTGTGAGAGAGAATGAGTGTGTGTGTGAGAGAATGCATGTTTGTGAGAGAGAGAATGCGTTTGTACGTGAGAGAGAGAATGTGTGTGCACACGCTCCTGAGAGAATGCATGTGTGTGAGAGAGTGTGTTTGAGAGAGAGAGAGAGAATACGTGTGTGAGAGAGAATGCGTGTGTGAGAGAATATGTGTGTGAGAGAGAGAATGTGTGTGCACACGCTCCTGAGAGAATGCGTGTGTGTGTGAAAGAGTGTGTTTGAGAGAGAGAGAGAGAATACGTGTGTGAGAGAGAATGCGTGTGTGAGAGAATACGTGTGTGAGATAGAGAATGTGTGTGTGAGAGAGACAATGCGCGTGTGTGAGAGAAAGAGAATGTGTGTGTGAGAAAGAATGCCTGTGCACGAGAGAGAGAATGCATGTGTGTGAGAGAGAAATCATGTGTGAGAGAGAGAATGCGTATGTGAGAGAGAGAATGTGCGTGTGCGAGAGAGATAATGCATGTGTGGGAGAGAGAGAATGTGCGCGTGTGAGATAGAGAGAGCGTATGTAGAGAGAGAGATAATGCATGAGCGACAGAGTGTGAATGCATGCGCAAGAGAGATCATGCGTGTGTGAGAGAGAATGGCTGTGCGCGAGAGAGAATGCATGTGTGTGAGAGAGAATGTGCGTGTGCGAGAGAGAGATAATGCGTGCGCGAGAGTGTGAATGGGTATGCGAGAGAGAGAATGCGTGTGTGTGAGAGAGAATGCGCGTGTGCGAGAGAGAGAATGTGTATGTAGAAAGAGAGATAATGCGTGTGCGAGAGTGTGAATGGGTATGCAAGAGAGAGAATGCGTGTGTGAGAAAAAGAATGTGCATGTGGGAGAGAGAGAATGTGTATGTAGAGAGAGAGTTAATGCGTGTGCAACAGAATGTGAATGCTTGCGCAAGAGAGAGCATGCGTGTGTGAGAGAGAGAATGCGAGTGCACGAGAAATAGAGAATGCATGTGTGTGAGAGAGAGAATGCTCATGTGAGAGAGAAAGAGAATGAGTATGTGAAAGAGAGCATGCCTATGCGCGAGAGAGAATGCACGTGTTAGAGAGAGAGAATTCATGAGTGTGAGAGAGAGAATGCGTGTGTGAGAGCTTGCATGTGAGAGAGAATGCGTGTGTGAGAGAAAGAACGTGTGTGTGAGAGAGAGAATGCGTGTGTTCGAGAGAGAGAATACATGTAAGTGAGAGAGAAAATGTGTGTGTGAGAAAGAGAGAGAATGTCTGTGAGAGAAAGAGAGAATGTGTGTGCACACGAGCTGATGAATGCATGTGTGAGAGAGAAAGAATGCATTTGCATGAGAGATAGAGAACTCGTGTGTGTGAGAGAGAATGCACGTGTGAGAGAGATAGAGAACGTGTATGTGAGAGAGAGAATGTCTGTGCGCGAGAGGGAATACATGTGTGTGAGAGGGAATGCGTGTGTGTGTGAGAGAGAGAATGTGTGTGTGAGAGAGAGATAATGCGTGTGCGAGAGTGTGAATGCGTGTGCGAGAGAGCGAGGATGCGTGTGTGAGAGAGAGAATGTGCATGGGTGAGAGAGAGAATGTGTATGTAGAGAGAGAGAGATAATGCATGTGCATGAGAGGTATAGAATGCGTGCGTGAGAGAGAGAGAATGCACATGTGAGAGAGAAAGAGAATGCACTTGTGAGAGAGATAATGCATGTGCGTTAGAGATCGAGAATTCGTGTGTGTGTGAGAGAGAATGCACGTGTGAGAGAGAGAGAATGCATGTGTGTGAGAGAGAGAATGCGTGTGTGTGTGTGAGTGATTGCGTGTTTGTGAGAGGGAATGCGTGTGTGTGAGAGAGAATGCGTGTGTGAGAGGGAGAGAATGTGCTTGTGTGAGAGAGAGAGATGATGGGTGTGTGAGTGAGTGCGAATGTGTGTACGCGAGAAATAATGCACGTGTGAAAGAGAGAGAATGCGTGTGTGTGAGAGAGAATGCATGTGTGCGGAGAGAATGCGTGTGAGAGTGAGAGAATGTGTGTGCGTGAGAGATAAAGTGTGTGTGAGAGAGTCAATGCACGTATGTGAGAGAAAGAGAATGTGTATGCGAGAGAGAGAATGCCTGTGCACGAGAGAGAATGCATGTGTGTGAGAGAGAGAATGCATGTGTGTGAGAAAGAGAATGCATGTGTGTGAGAGAGAAATCGTGTGTGAGAGAGAGAATGTGCGTGGGCGAGTGAGAGAATGCATGTGTGAGAGAGAGAGAATGTGCATGGGTGTGAGAGTGTGTGTATGTAGAGAGAGAGATAATGCGCGTGCGACAGAGTGGGAATGCGTGTGCAAGAGAGAGCATGCGTGTGTGAGAGAGAGGGAATGTGTGTGCACGAGAGATAGAGAATGCATGTGTGTGAGAGAGAGAATGCGCATGTGAGAGAGAAAGAGAACAAGAAAGCATGTAAGTGAGAGAGAAAATGTGTGTGTGAGAAAGAGAGAGAATGCCTGTGAGAGAGAGAGAATGTGTGTGCACGCGAGAGGATGAATGCATGTGTGAGGGACAGAGGAAGCATTTGCGTGAGAGATAGAGAATTCGTGTGTGTGAGAGAGAATGCACGTGTGAGAGAGATAGAGAATGTGTATGTGATAGAGAGAATGCCTGTGCGCGAGAGAGAAGGCATGTGTGTGAGAGAGAGAATGCGTGTGTGTGAGAGAGAATGCGTGTGTAAGAGAGAGAAAATGCCAGTGTGAGAGAGAGAATGTGTGTGTGCAAGAGAGATAATGCATGTGCGAGAGTGTGAATGTTTGTGCGAGAGAGAGAATGCGTGTGTGAGAGAGAGAATGTGCATGTGTGAGAGAGAGAATGTGTATGTAGAGAGAGAGATAATGCATGTGCAAGACTGTGCAATTACATGTGCAAGAGAGAATGCATGTGTGAGAGAGCGAGAAAGCATGCGCGTGAGAGATAGAGATTGCACGCGTTAGAGAGAGAGAATGCACATGTGAGAGAGAAAGAGAACGCACTTGTGAGAGAGATAATGCGTGTGCGCGAGAGATAGAGAATGCGTGTGTGTGAGAGAGAGAATGCCTGTGTGCAAGAAAGAATGCACGTGTGAGAGAGAGAGAATGCATGTGTGTGTGAGAGATTGCGTGTATGTGAGAGGGAATGCGTGTGAGAGAGTGAATGCATGTCTGAGAGAGAGAATGTGCTTGTGTTAGAGAGAGATAATGCGTGTGCGAGTGAGTGCGAATGTGTGTACGCGAGAAATAATGCACGTGTGAAAGAGAGAGAATGCGTGTGTGTGAGAGAGAATGCATGTGTGCGGAGAGAACGCGTGTGAAAGTGAGAGAGAATGTGTGTCAGTGAGAGAGAGTGTATGTGTGTGAAAGAGGGTGAATGTGTGCGTGAGAGAGAGAATTCGTGTGTGTGAGAGAGAATGCACGTGTGAGAGAGATAGAGAATGTGTATGTGAGAGAGAGAATGCCTGTGCGCGAGAGAGAAGGCATGTGTGTGAGAGAGAGAATGCGTGTGTGTGAGAGAGAATGCGTGTGTAAGAGAGAGAAAATGCCAGTGTGAGAGAGAGAATGTGTGTGTGCAAGAGAGATAATGCAT
Source organism: Hemiscyllium ocellatum (assembly GCF_020745735.1). Taxonomy (NCBI): domain Eukaryota; kingdom Metazoa; phylum Chordata; class Chondrichthyes; order Orectolobiformes; family Hemiscylliidae; genus Hemiscyllium; species Hemiscyllium ocellatum. The sequence goes on from NC_083446.1 coordinate 28,153,918, forward strand.
GTGCGAGAGTGTGAATGTTTGTGCGAGAGAGAGAATGCGTGTGTGAGAGAGAGAATGTGCATGTGTGAGAGAGAGAATGTGTATGTAGAGAGAGAGATAATGCATGTGCAAGACTGTGCAATTACATGTGCAAGAGAGAATGCATGTGTGAGAGAGCGAGAAAGCATGCGCGTGAGAGATAGAGATTGCACGCGTTAGAGAGAGAGAATGCACATGTTAGAGAGAAAGAGAACGCACTTGTGAGAGAGATAATGCGTGTGCGCGAGAGATAGAGAATGCGTGTGTGTGAGAGAGAGAATGCCTGTGTGCAAGAAAGAATGCACGTGTGAGAGAGAGAGAATGCATGTGTGTGTGAGAGATTGCGTGTATGTGAGAGGGAATGCGTGTGAGAGAGTGAATGCATGTCTGAGAGAGAGAATGTGCTTGTGTGAGAGAGAGATAATGCGTGTGCGAGTGAGTGCGAATGTGTGTACGCGAGAAATAATGCACGTGGGAAAGAGAGAGAATGCGTGTGTGTGTGAGAGAATGCATGTGTCCGGAGAGAATGCGTGTGAAAGTGAGAGAGAATGTGTGTCAGTGAGAGAGAGTGCATGTGTGTGAAAGAGGGTGAATGTGTGCGTGAGAGAGAGAATGAGTGTGTGTGAGAGAGAATTTGTGTGAGAGAGAGAGAATGAGTGCGAGTGTGAGAGAGAATGCCTGTGTGTGAGAGAGAATGCGTGTGTGTGAGAGAGAGAATGGGAGTCTGTGTGAGAGAGAATGTGTGTGTGCATGAGAGAAAACGAGCATGTGTGTGAGAGAAAGAATGCATGTTTGTGAAAGAGAGAATGTGTGTGTACGTGAGAGAGAATGCGTGTGCACACGCTCCTGAGAGAATGCGTGTGTGTGAGAGAGAGTGCTTGAGAGAGAGAGAATACGTGTGTGAGAGAGAATGCGTGTGTGAGAGAGAGAATGCATCTGCGAGTTAAGGAGAACGCGTGTGTGCAAGAGGGAGAAAATTCGTGAATGTGAGAGTGAGATTTCCTCTGTGTGAGACAGAGAATGTGTGTGCGAGAGAGAGAGAGAGAATGTGTGTGTCTGAAAGAGAGAATGCCTGTGTGTGAGAAATAGAATGCGTGTGTGCGACAGAGAGAGAATGCGTGTGCGAAAGAGACAGGATGTGTGTCTGCGTTAGACAGAATGCGTGTGTGAGTGAGAGAATGCGGGTGCATGACAGGGAAAGTCTATGAGAGAGAGAAAATGCTTGTGTGCGTGAGAGAGAGAATGAGCGTGTCTGAGAGAAAATGCGTGTGTGTGAGAGAAAATGCGTGTGTGAGAGAGAGAATGCATGTGTGCGTTTGAGAGTGAATGCGTGTGTGTGAGAGAGAGAATGCCCGTGGGAGAGAGAGAAGGAGTGTGTCTGAGAGAGAGAGAAGGAGTGTGTCTGAGAGAGAGAGAATGTGTGTGTGCTTGAGAGGGAATGCATGCGTGCGAGAGTGAGAATGAGTCTGTGTGAGAGAGAATGCCTGTATGTGTTTGAGAGACGAATGCGTGTGTGAGAGAGAGAATGTCTGTGTGTGAGAGAGAATGCATGTGTCTGAGAGAGAGAATGCGCGTGTGTGAGAGAGAGAGAGACTGCATGTGGGGGGGAGAGAGAGAGAGAATGCGTATGTGAGTGAGTGCGAATCTGCGTACGTGAAAAATAAAGCACGTGTGAAAGAGAGAGTATGCGTATGTGTGAGAGGGAATGAATGTGTGAGGAGAGAATGCGTGTGAGAGTGAGATAGAATGTGTGTCAGTGAGAGAGAGTGCATGTGCGTGTGAGAGAGAGAAAACGTGCGTGAGAGAGAGAGAATGCGTGCGTGTGAGAGAGATAGAGAATGTGTATGTGACAGAGAGATAGAGAATGTGTATGCGAGAGAGAGAACGCCTGTGTGCGAGAGACAATACATATGTGTGAGAGAGAGAGTACGTGTGTGTGAGAGAGAATGCGTGTGTGAGATAGAGAATGCCTGTGTGAGAGAGAGAATATGCGTGTGCGAGAGAGATAATGCGTGTGCGAGAGTGTGAATGCGTGTGCAAGAGAGAGAGAATGTGTGTGTGAGAGAGAGAATGTGCATGTGTGAGAGCGAGAATGTGTATGCAGAGAGAGAGATAATGCGTGTGCGACAGAGATAATGCGTGTGCGAGAGAGAGAGAGAATGCGTGTGAGAGAGAGAGAGAATGCACATGTGAGAGCGAAAGAGAACGCACTTGTGAGAGAGATAATGCATGTGCGCGAGAGATGGAGAATGCGTGTGTGTGAGACAGAGAATGCACATGTGAGAGAGAAAGAGAATGAGTATGTGAGAGAGAATGTCTGTACGCGAGAGAGAATGCACGTATGAGAGAGAGAGAATGCATGAGTGTGAGAGAGAATGCCTTTGTGCGAGAGAGAATGCGTGTGTGAAAGATAGAGAGAATGCGTATGAGAGAGGGAATGCATGTGAGAGAGAGAACGTGTGTGTGCGAGAGAGAATGGGAGTATGTGAGAGAGAATGTGCGTGTGCGAGAGAGAGATAATGTGTGTGTGAGAGAGAATGCATGTCCGACAGAGAGAGAATGCATGTGTGTGAGAGAGAATGCGTGTGTACGTGAGAGAGAGATTGCATGTGCGCATGCGCATGAGAGAATGCGTGTGTGTAGGAGAGAAGAATGCATGTGTAAGAGACAATGAGAGAGCGCGTGTGAGAGAGAATATTTGTGTGAGAGAAAATGCGTGTGTGTGAGAGGGAGAATGCACATGTGAGGGAGAAAGAGAATGAGTATGTGAGAGAGAAAATGCCTGTGCGCAAGAGAGAATGCACGTGTGAGAGAGAGAGAATGCATGTGTGTGAGAGAAAGAATGCGTGTGTGTGTGAGAGATTGCGTGTATTGAGAGGGAATGCGTGTATGAGAGAGTGAATGCATGTGTGAGAGAGAGAATGTGCTTGTGTGAGAGAGAGATAATGCGTGTGCGAGTGAGTGCGAATGAAAGAAAGAGAATAAATTTGGAAGAAGGGTTGGCAAGTGACAATGTAAATAAAACATGATAATTTCAAATGGAGGAAAATGATTTTATATATACTGTTTAATCAGTGTGTGTAGACAGTGAAGATTGTTTGTATGTGAACAGCAGATTTACAATGAAAACAGAGTTATGGTAAACAATATATGATGCATATGAGATAGAAAATTTAAAGAACATTAAAATGATATTTTGTCCTCATCTGAGGTGCCATCTTCCTCTTCTTTCAATTTTCTCTTCATTTCTGGTATTCTCTGCTCTAGTCTCTCACACTCATCAGGATGTATTTTACAAATTCCTGTTCCTGGTGCCCCAACATATTTCAGTGAATCTACTTTCAACCAGCAAATAAATATATTATCCCTCTGTGTTCTTTAAACAGCCATTGTCTGTCATGTTCCTGGAGATAAATAAAAAGCTCGCACCAGACTCGGCATTTGAACATATGTCTCTGCTAGACATACAATGTACAACGGACCACAGCACACAAGAATTGCCAACACAAATAGGGAAGTACATCTATTTCTATCGACGATATAGTTTACTCTATTTTTACATCTCCTCATCTATTTTTTCTCTCTTTCTTCCTATCTCCCTTTGTATCCATTTAATAAATCCTCCTATAATTCTCCGTGTTTCAATCTCAATTTTTCTTCTTTCAGTTTTTATCTATTGCCTTCTTTCTGATTATTATTGAGTAATGTGACTACAAAGACATGGGGAGGAGCTGGCCTGAATTAATTGGAATGAGAACCGAGCAGGGAATTCCATCAAGCAGTAATGGCAGTTATTTCTGTCGTTAATTCAGAGGCACATCAGAAATTCGTGAGTGATAAGAGAAGTCAGGCACAGTATAAAATCAAAAGAGAAAATATACAATGTGGTGAAGATTATTGGGAATCCACAGGACTAGGAAGTCTTCAAATATCAATGGAAATAACTAATGAAATCAATAGGGAAGAGAAGATTAAACACGAAGGCACGCGTCTTAATAGAACGATAGAAGATTGCAAGCGATTTTCAGATATCTAACAGGGAAGAGTGGGAGATAAGAGCAAATATCGTACCTCAAGGAAATGAGACTGAAGTCGTTATGGGAAACAATGAAATGTCAGAGAAATTAAAAGGTACTTTGCATCGCTCTTCATGGTGGAAGGAACCATAACCTCATCAAAAGCAGGAGGCTGAGATAAATGTAGTGACCATTACTGAGGAGAAAGTACTGGAGAAGCTCAAAGGTCCAAAGGTGAGTAACTACCCGGACATGGTGGACTAATCCCCATTGTTCCAGGAGATACCTGAGAAGATTGTAAAGGTATTGCGGGTGATCTTCGAGGAATCACTGGAATCAGGGAGGGTCGTAAAGGACAGCGAAATGTAACCATCCCCCATCCCAGCCCCACTTCCAGTTAAAGGAGAGAGGTACAAAGATGACAGGAAATCACGGTGTGCCAGGCAGGTTGAAATTGTTAGTAAGAATGCTTAGAGAACTTTGCGTTGACGAATAGAAGTAAAGAGTATAAAAAAAGGAAGTCATGGAGTTGTCTGAAAATCTACAGCATGAGAAGTGTTAAATATACAAAAGCTATTGCCATCAGCAGACTTGAATGTGCGGTAGAAACAAAGGAAATCGGTTCGAAGCAGGCAGCAACATACGTGACGACCAGATTGTTGCTTAGACACTGTCATTGCAATGTGGGGAACAACGTGTGACTAAATAGATTAGAAACACTGTCAGGAAAGCACGACTAAAGGTGTTGTTGCGGAGGTCCCAGTGTGCAATTGCGGAGTTATTTCGAAGAACAATAACGCCAGATATTTAAAAAGGTCACTCAGTTATTCCTCACTTCTTAGCAACCCAACACACAACTTCCAGGTGAAGCAGCATTCAACTTGCATAATTTTAAATTAGTCACTTGTCAATGCAGTCTCCTTCACATTGGAGAGATGAAAGTGAGAATGCTTTGAGGAACACCTCTATTCTGACTCTAGGAATGTCCCTGATCTTTTCATTGTTTCTTCTTTCAAAAACCTACCATGCTCTCCTGGTAAGACGTCAGTCCTTGGCTGTTGCAATGTTATAGTGAAGCTGGAGTAACACCTCACCTTGCATTTGGAAAGACAGAATTTGATTAGTAGCAGTCAGCACGGCTTTGTGCAAGGCAGATCACTGTTCACAAATATGTAAGTGATCTTTGATGAAGTGACCAGGATTGTTGACGACAGCAGAGTGGCATCCAGAGTCGATATGGATTTCAGTGAGGTCTTTGTTGAGGCTCCAAATAGTAGGCGGCTCTGGAATGTTAGATCACATGGAATGCAGGAGAAGCCGACACGTTGGATGAGGATGTACAAAACACGATTTGTAAATTTGAAGATGACACTAAAATAGGCGGATTTGTGGCCATTGAGGATGGTTATCAGAAATTACAGCGGTACCTCGATGAGCTGGAGAAATTGGCCGTGATGTGGAAAACGGGGTTTAATATAGATAAGTGTGAAAAAGTGCATTTTTGAAAGTCAAATCAGGGTCAGAGTTTCATGGTGAACGCTTTGGCCTTAAGGAGGTTATTGGAACAGAGGGAATTTGGAATTGAGATGCATGGTTCTCTTAAAGTGGAGTCACAGGTAGGCAGCGCAGTGAAGAAGGCTTTTGGCCCACTGACGTTCATCTGTCAGGGAATTGAATATTGAAGTTGGTCTGCTATGTTGCAGTTGTACAGTATGCTGGTTAGAATTTTGCCTGAAATGTCGATTTCGGGGATTCTCCGATGTTGTCTGACTTGCTGTGTTTTTCCAGCAAACAATCTCGACTCTAATCTCCAGCATCTGCAATTGTCACTTTCGCCTCGTACTCTGGTTAGGCCCCACCTGCAGCGGTACATTAAGTCTTGTTCGCTTTGCTACGGGAAGGATGCTCGCAAACTGTAAAGAGTGCAAAAGGTATTGACAAAGATGTTGCCAAGGACTCAACGGGATGAGTTATAGGGAGAAGTTGGATAAGCTGGGACTTTTTAACTTGGGGTGTATGAAACTAGGGTGTGGGGGGTGGTGGTGAGGGATCTTATAAAAGTGTATAATATCATGACAGGCAAGGGTAGAGTGAATGCACTCAATCTATTTCTCTCATGTTTGTGAAATCACCAACCAGAGGGCATTAGTTTAATTTTACAAGGGAAAGAAAAAAGGGAACCTGAGGAGCAACCTTTTAACAGAGAGGGTGTTATGCACATGGACTGAGGCGCCAACGGAAATGGCTGAAGCGAATTCATTTACAACATTTAAAGGGCATTTGGACAAATACATGAATAGAAAGGGATTAGAAGGATACAGGGTTTTGGCAGGGAAAAGAGGATGAGCGTGGATGGACATTATTATAGACATGGACCACTTTAGGCTGAAAGGCCTGTGTACGGCTGTAAGATTCCATGACTATAATAACCAAAGCTTGTCTGTCACGAAATGCTATGTTCTACTTTGCCAATTCACTAGAGCAAAGTTGGCCCTCTTGCCTCCAGCTCCCATGACGTTTGACCATAATTTTCAAAAATTCTTTGTTGTATGCAGACACAGTTCAGAACACCCAATTAACTGGAACACACATGAAATCTAATTATGTCAAATTTCCAGAATATATGTTGAGCAGATTTTTTGCTACAATTTTATTTTAGATAAATAACACACCATGGATTGCTTCACCTTGCTATTCGTAAGCTCTATCTAAACTGATTCTGTGGAAGTGAGGGCCATTGTCTGTTCTATTCAGACCCTCAAACGTGCTCGAACAGTTTAAGGCCACTTACTGCTATCGTCTGGTGCACAGAAACAGAGGAGACCATTTAGCCCTTCATAACTGTCACACATAGTTTGGGAGTGTTGGAAAATGTAATTTGAAAAATCAGGTTGGGTGTGAAAGACGTCGCTCACCTCTTCAGAGAGCTTCCCCTCTCTGCGACTTGAGCTCCATTTGTGGATCATGTTGCAGTCTCAGATCTACCATGAATACAGATCCATACCTCACCCAAAGATGGTCCACAAAATCTCTGATCCAACATTAAATAACAGACCTTCCAGGAAAATAAGACCCACTTATTTTTCCAATAACAGTGTGTGACAACATCAGAAAAACGAGCAGGTCTTTCACACCCCCAAGCCTGCCTTGCCTTTCAATAAGATCATGACTGAACTGCTGTCAGTTCCGTATCCTCTTTAATGCTCGATTCTTCATAGCCCTCGCCTTTCTGAAGGTCAAAGTCCATCTACCCAAAATTTAAATACTTTCAAAAAACATAAGACATAGAAAAGTACATAAGTAAAGGCTTTCTGGCTCTCACAGTTGCGGCGATATTTTATTCGACTTTCATATCAGACTAACCTCCATACCCTTCATTGTACTATCTTCCATGTGCCTATCTTAGATTCGCTTACATGTCCCTAATGTATATGTCTCTCCAACCACTGCTGGAAGTGCATTCCACACACCCACCACTCTCTGTGTATACAACGTACCTCCGTGATATCCATTCAATCGCAGTAATATCCATTCCAGCCCTCTGATAACGCCTTTCATTATCCACTGTATCTATGCCTCTCAAAATTTATTTACACCTGTACTAAATCACCAGTCATCCTTCCCACTAATGAAAAAAAACCCTCGCTTCCTTAACTATTCTTAATGAGACCAACCCTGCAGTCCAGGCAGGATCCTGGTAAATTTTCTCTACACTCTTCCACATCCTTCCTATAAAGAAGTGACCAGAAATGAACACAATATTCCACGTGTGGTCTAACCTGGGCTCGAGAGAGCTGCAGTGGCTCCTCAACCCAAGCACCTTGTTCATGAAAGCCAGAGACGTAATACCGTCATAACAACCCTATCAACTTGTTAAACAAATTTGAGGGATGTAGGGACGTGGAGCCTATGATCCTTCTGATCCTGCAATTGCCAAGAATCCTGCCTTGAACCCTATATTTTGCATTCATATTCGGGTTTCGTAAAAGAATCACTGCACACTTTGCTTGATTGAACTCCATCTGCCACTTTTCAGCATTCTGTCAATGTATCGTTGCAACCTATTACAGACCTCCACACTATGTACCACTTCACCAATCTACGTGTCATCGACAAACTAAGTAAGCCACCTTTCCTCTTCCTCATCCAAGTCATTCATAAAAATCACTGACAGAAGAAATCCCAGAACCGATCTCTGCAGGACACCACCGGTCACCTTCAGTGATCTAGCTCCCCTAACTCTCCATGTAAGAGAATTCCTGACTTTCGCTCCCCTCTGAAGAAAATAATATCTGCTTCTACACCATGACCTATTGATATGAATAAAAGATGTGACACATTGGGTTAGGTTGTGAGTCTGGCACTGATTTTAAGGCCGTATTTGAGTGAGGACGATCAACGGGACTGAACAAAATACACTTCATGAGAATCGATTGTGACTTCTCCACTTTTTGGAGCCATTCATTGCATAAGGGAAGATTTTTATTAATCCTCTCAGCCTTGTAACGCTACTGCAGTAGTTCCGCAGGATAGCTCCCCTAGCCCAGGTATTCGCAGTTTGTCAGCGGGGAATCCCGCAGTGTGGAAGCAGATCCTTCAGCCAACTGAGCCGACACCAATGCGAAGTGGGGATACTCACTGAAGGTCACACAATGTTCAGAACAAGTTGCTACCCATCAGCTTCTGAAGCAGTCTGTGTCTATGTGCAACAAGATCTGGACAACATTTAATATCGTGCTGTTAAAGTCTGGGTAACGTTCATGTAACAGCACTGTACATTTCCACAGTAAAAGAATGAGTCTATTCCGCTACTCAATCTGTTTTCACAAGAATATGGGGAGGTCATTCAGCCCATCTAAACTATTTGCCAATAATAGCGATAGCCAATACAGTCCATCCTGCCTGTTACACAGGAAGACAAGGAGTCTGCTCACTCTCAAACGTCACTTACACGGGATTGGAAAGCTACCATTTCAAGCATGGACTCATTTACAAAGGAATTGGAAGAGGTCATTCAGCGTCTCAAGTCACTAACCCAGGAAAGGGAAAGTGTCAGAGATTCTCCAACATCACAAACACATGGAGCAGAGACTGTGCCGATAGACTGTACCGTCCTGTTCCCCGTGGCTTCATTTATCCTTGTACATAGGTGTTATTAACATGGTCTTCTGGTAGTAAGGATGAAGCCAATTTTTAAACATCCTCAAAGGTGTCTTCCATTTCCAAGAAGGCAGACTCATGGTCGCGGTGGAGGTCAGAAGCTGGTGGGAATAAAGATATTGGGACTGCAAACAGAATTGTGTTAAATGTAACATTCAGCACAGGGTCAAGCAGTAACTGAAAAACGTGTTTATGGAAAAGCGCAGCAGGTCAGGCAGCATCCAAGGAGCAGGAAAATCGACGTTTAGGGCATAAGCCCTGCTTCAGATTCTCCTGCTCCTTGGATTCTGCCTGACCTGCTTCGCTTTTCCAGCAAAGCAACACATTTTTAGGCTCTGATCTCCAGCATCTGCAGTCCTAACTTTCTTTAAGCAGTAACTGCACACTAAACTGCACACTGAAGTCATTCAGACACTGCACCTTTCTGTCACGAGACGTAGCACTCTGCACATGCAGGTAAAATATCGGGAATCAAGATTCCAAAAAAAGCTATGGAAGGTTCACATTGTTCAACTGTTTGGCGCATAACATCCATAATCATCAAGTTTCAACTTCGTATTCTCTCAGTACCAAAGATTAAACATATAGTCTCCTCAAGGTGTCATCTGGTGAAACTCTTTTGTACTGTCTCGGTGATATGAATATCATTATTTTGTATTACCAAGGACATCCAGGTCCTTTCCCATAACAGCACTTCCCAACCTCTCGTTATTTAACAAACATAAAGAGGATGATGGTTATTGTTGTTCACATCTGAATCATTTCTATTCCTTGAGAACAGATATTGCCAAAGCATTGATTCTTCTGATTACCTACAAGCCTTCAGTCCAGAGAAAAACACCACGCCCTTCATTGTCTCAATTATCCAATTTTAAATCCATGTGGTTAATATCCCACAACTACATAACAATAGAAATTAAAATCCCCCACCTGTATTCAAACATGTGAAACATCTGAATAACATTCAAATACTCCTCTACCACTTGTTCTCAATTGTCGAAGACACAACGGACAATCTCCATAAATTACAACATGTTTATCAAAGAATATTACCCTTTCTTGAATATAGGCCGAATCTATCAAATTATATCATTGTTCTCCTAGTGTCTAGTTGGCACATCCCTTATAAAATGTTCCAATGATTTCTTTTCTCTAAAAATTTACGTGAAGCTATCGACTACCTAGTATTCTGTATTCCCTCTCTGCCCTGTTTTAAATATTTAGATTCACAACAGCTGCTTTCCAATATGCAGTGTCCTTTAAGTAATCTAACTGGCTGTGAAGAATAATCAGTAACATTACATTTTCAGTATCTCAGCAGGTATAAGGGCAGTACGAGTATTTCCAATGGAGATGATCATCTCAGGCAGGGAAGAGAGATAACTGAAACATGGGCATAGCTAAATGGTCATCATATTCTGGAGTATGAGAAAAGAAGAAATGCGAGAATAACCTTTAATTCTAATCTCCTTCCTGTTCACCATCAGAAATCCCTTTGGTTGTTTTTCCTTTGTTTTTTCTTTCACTTTCTGTCAATTTCTCCATCCATTTAATTGAAAGATCCCCTCCCCACATCTCCAAATTCCAACCCAACTATCCCTGGTGCCAGCATAAAGAATAGTATTCCCAGCTGCTTTCAGTTTTGAAGCAGGCTCACGGGACTAGAAATGTTATCTGTGTTTCTCATACAGAGCCTGCCATAGCTGCTGAGATCCTTCAACTCTTGTTCAGACTCTGGAGAAATTCAATCCAGAACTCCATTAGTCACATTTCCTTGGTTTCGTTCACTTTTAATGCTGTTGTTTCACGGGATACCAGCATCGCTGGCAAGGGCACTATTTCTTGTCCATCAATAATCTCCTTGACGACGAGGCCATTTGTCAACATAATATGGAGCCAACCACATTGTTAATTGTCTGAAGCCACACTTAGTCCAGACTATGTAATAATGTTTCGATTCTTTAACAATCATATCACTGAAATAATTAAAGAAATTCTGAAGGTTTATGGTTTCATTGTAATTTGTATCATTCGAATTTAAGTTCTGTCAACGGCTGTGGTAAGATTGCAAACAATGCATTTGGATTCACAATCTGTGCCACTGAATTTCACGTCCTGTGACATTATTACTCTGTTGCGGAGTTCCTATTGTGATGTTTCTGTCCTGCCAAAACCATGTTTTTGGTCAATATATTTGTAACTGGAAGTATGGTCAGAAAGGATCTAGTGCCACAAACACTGAAGTTAACAAAGAGGTAGATGATGGCTCATTCATCAAAGCACTGAGGCAGACGTGGATACTGGGGATATCATAGGTATGGGTCCCGGCAGATTTGATGCCAGACAGAATACCGAAACCATTTCAGGGCAAAAGGCAGTCTCGGGGTTCTGAATAAACTTACACGTGTGTGAATTATAAAATTGATGGAAAGGAAGTGGAGTTTTCGATAGAATCTGAAGACAATAGTTTCCGTCTTTGCTTGATATAAATAGCAGAAATAACAAAGAACTTCACCATTTGTCACCACAGTTTATAGTATTGATAGAAATAGGCTGACCAGGAATAACAATAATAGAGAGGATGGGATAGTAATCGGGTTGAATAATAATCAGTACGGCTCGTATTCGCAGTTGATTAGATTAGATTGCTTACAGTGTGGAAACAGGCCCTTCGGCCCTACAAGTTCATACCAACCCGCCGAAGCGCACCCACCCGGACACATTCCATTGCACATAACACTATGGGCAATTTAGAATGGCCATTTCACCTGACCTGAACATTTTTGGACTGTGGGAGGAAACCGGAGCGCCCAGAGGAAACCAACGCAGACAAGGGGAGAATGTGCAAACTCCATACAGTCAGTTTCCCGAGGTGAGAATTGAACCCGGGTCGCTGGCGCTGTGAGGCAGCAGTGCTAACCTCTGTAGCATTGTAAGCATGTGCAATCCTGACAAAGCCAGTAAAGACCGGATGATAAAATCCTGTCCATTCTTATAACATTCTAGTCTAATGTTCTCAGATTCTGATCCATTGTTGGAACATTCCAGTCTGTTGTTCTAAGATTCTCTTCCTCTCCCTCTCGCTGCAGCTGCTGATCTCTATGGTGTTGAGGATGGCACTGCCTCATTATACTATTGGATTATGTTGAAAGAAGCTCCTCAATAATGGAAGAGGGAAACCCTTCAGTAACACAGTTAAGGTACATGTAGAATGACATCAATCACACTCACTGAACAAACAGCTTCAGTGAACCTGTTTCACTACATCCCATATATGTCACAAAACTTCATGGTTTGGTTGCGATGTCAATGTGCCTGCTGTCGGGCAAATGACCCATCTACAATTGTAAAGTTAGAGGTGAGTGAGTGAGATGATTTTTTCTCCTCACATCCTTGATGATTCCACTGTGATTTGGCAGGGTAGGAAATAGTATGCTTCTGAGGCCGTCTGCAACTGATCGTCAGGCCTGCTGCATTATTTCGTTTGATGCAGTTATGTTTAACTTCAAAATTTACTATAAAACGTTGAATGGCTTACGTGGGATTAGGCATTTTTGAGAGGCTTCCATTGTGGCATAGACGGCGGATGGACAGTCTATTATGGCAGTTGTGGCTTGTTTCTGTGGAGTGATGGCTAAGCTTTCGGAGAACCAGGGTTCTTGTTTTACATGTCGCCAGTTATTTTGGGATCTCAGAACGTTTGGAAGAGAGTAAATCTCCCCTGGCTTCGACCCTCTCTTTCTGAGATTTCTCTCAGAATTGTCTTTTGATGTTCTTCCTTCTTGGATTCGAGGATTGCACCTCAGGCAATCTGTTTTTTGAATTTGTTTTTCGACACGTGTGTGTTTGTCGGATGTTACCATATTGGAGCAGTTACTGTAGTACTAACATAACTTGTTATTCTGTTAAGTTTTCGAGTCCAATTCATTTATTCGAAGTTCCTCTGACTTTTGTTGAATGTTGCCTACGGTATTTGAATAGATTTGTTTTCCTCATTATCGAATACTTTGACCATGCGAATTGCATCTAAAACAGAGCATCTCATATTTACCTTTAAATTAGAAAATGTTCGGTTTGGTGGCTACCTTCTTCATGTATTTTGAGCTGATCTGTTCTGGTCCAGAACAGTGGGATAGATTTTCTCAGTTTAATTGGATAATTACTTACAGAACAATGAGTTGCAGAAATACATTTTTTGACAGAGGAATGGGCCGAGCTGGAGGATTGATAGTTAGAGCAGGAATTATATCAGATATTCAATTCACCTCGCAGTCAAAGCCGCGACATCTGTAAGCCAGGTGAGATAGCTGTTCACGATTGAAGGCTGTGTAGATCAGGCTAGTGTACTGCTCAGTAGAACCCAACAATCTGGAAAGCTCTGCAGGTTTCAAGAGTCCTCTAGCTATCTGAATAACATGGGGAGCAGTGAAGATCGCATCCACGCATTGATTTAGAAGGCTTGACTATATGATTTGTCCAGCATTGGCAGTTGTGCAGGACATACAAGTGTCGTGTTCTACAAAGACGGACAAGACCTCTGTTCAATATGTTGAGCTGTGCAATGAACAGCAGACAATTGACCTGCAAACTTGGAGCAGTAACACTCCAAGTATGTAGAGCTGTGTACACCGCCAAGTTCATTGTACAGTAACACTGTCTTCGATAGCTGCCAGCGAGGGAAACATCGCAGCACATCGTGGAAGTGACAGGATGTGCAGCTCCCATCCATTTACTGTTCCACATTTCTACTGTGCCACGACAACGGCTGCTGTGTGAATGAAAATCACTGCCAGAGAGAGATAATGAGGGAATCAGTTTAAATTCCAGTAAGCGAGTGTGGTTTGAGGGGGTAGATTGAGAGAATTTCAGAGGTGGAGGTGATTATAGGTTGGGAAATTCCGAAATGAAGTCTTTTCCTTTGCATGCTGCAGCATGAGACTGGATTTTCAGGAAGGATGAGTGAATGACATATTGGTTTGGGTTTCGATGATGGAGAGTTTTGGATGAGCATTTGTTTTGCACCTTTATAACTGGGAGTGGGCTCAGCAAAGTCTGTACATCATTGGGCTGAATCCAGCAATAGTGTGTTTCAGTGTTATTTTCATTGAGTTTAACAGAGGGATTTTCTGAAGGAGGCCGTGCTAATTTCCTGGTGCTATGTTCTTGAAAACATCTCAATAACTACCTAACTAACTCCATGGTGTCCCTTTTATTCAGTGCCAGCCCGATTCTCCCACACATCTGGTTTACTCACCATTGTCTGGATACCATTGATTTATTTCGTGATCGCTGGGACTTGTGCCAACTTTCACAGGTCAATGGGCACATGGTTGAGCTTTCTCAGTTCGGAGCTACAGGCACAGTTTACCCTGAGCGCAGCAGATGAGGGGAAAGTAAAGTACGATTTGGCGACAGGAGCATGCAGGTTCTGTTGGATCGGCTAGCACAGATGAGAACCATTCTCTTCTCAAAGGGGACCACATCACCAGACCCACCGAGCATATTCGGAGCACAGTTCAGTGCAGTATCTGCTGTCTGAAGAAAGGTCCAGCAATAAATCACAAGCATCAATAATCTTTCCCGCTCTGCCATGATATGACCAACTGTATTGTCTCTGTTCCATCAAACTGACTGTGTATAGAGTCATTGTCATAGTATCAAATAGCAGGGAGTATCAATTTGGCCTAAATTGGTCCATGCCGATCAAAATGTTCATTGATGCTATCCCCATTTCCGTATACTTTTCCCGTATCCTCTAAACATTTCCTCTCCAAGTATTTGTTCAAATGTTTTTAACTGTTGGTAATGTACCCGTCTGATAGACTTTCGCTGGTACTCATTCCATGTGCGTATCATCCTCATTGTCAAAAGATTGCCCCTCAGGTTCCCTTTTATGCTTACCCCTCTCCCCTGAAACTAATACCCTCTCGAAATCGATTCCCAAATCCTGCAATTTATTACTTAATACATTCAGTGTATCTATACCACTCATAATCGATTAAATTCCTGTCAGACTGCTTATCCATAACATGCCAAAGAAAAAAGTTCTGAGCTTGCTCAAAGTCTCCATTACTCTGTCCCTTCAATTCTGGCAACACCCTTATGAACTTCTCCTGTTCTGTTTCCATGTTAATAACATTCTTCCCATCGAAAGTTTACCATAAGTGACGACAGTACTCCAAGTGCCGCCTCGTCAACGTCCTTTACAACTGCCTCACAACTTTGGAACTTCTAAACTCAAGGCCCTGACCGATGAAGGTGAGTGTGCCAAAAGTGTTGTTCATTGCCCTGCCTACCTGTGACTCCACTCTCAGAGAACTGCACCTGAACTCCAAAGTTTATCTATTCAACACTCCTTAAGGCACTACCATTAACCAAAGAACGTCTCTCTTGATTTGAGATTCCAAAATGCAAAATATCCCACTTCTCCACAACAAACTCCCCGTTCTACTTCTCTGGCTACTTTGCCAGCTGATCGAGTTCCTGCTGTAATTTCTGATAGCTTTTCACTGTCCACTATCTAAACTATTTTAATGTCATTTCTGAACTTACGAATATGCCGTGTATATTGTCGTCCAATTCATTCACATAGATAACAAACAGCAATAGGCCCAGTACCGACCCCTGAAGCACTCGACGAGTCACAGGCCTCCAGTCCAATAAGCATCCTTGTATTATCACCCTCTGCTTCCTACCACCAAACCAAATTTGTATTCATTTTGCCAGCTCCCCTGCATTCCATGTGAAATAACCTTTTGGAGCAACGTACCTCGTGGAAAATTATCAAAGGTCTTCCTGAAATACACAAGAACTACGTCCACCGCCCTGCCCACGTGAAACTCCCTGGTCACTTCATCAAAGAACTCTAAAAACTTATGTGGCATGACCTCTCCCGAACGATGCCATGTTGACTAGTTCTGAACAAACTGTCTTTCCAAAAGTATATCTCAAACCTCAGAATCATTCGAATAACTCACTGAGCACAGTAAGTTGGGCTTTCTGATCTGTAGTTCGCAGCTTACCTGTCTATAGTTGCCGATATATGTTACTGCACCTACCTTCAAAGTAATCTCTTGCCCTTTCACGCTAACCTAAACAAATGCAGCAAATTCCACCCGTCTCTCTCTGTCTCTTTCTTCCGTCCAGTTTCGCTCAATATACTAAAGCACGGAATACATATATCACTGTGGGCTTACCCCCTCCAGATACATCCGAATTTCCCACCCTCCACCTACAGCAGCACTAACAGCAGTACCATCCATTCCCCCCTCCCTTCCTTCCTAGCTCTAATTCCAGCAGAAACAGCCTGTGATAGGACAGTAAGAGCAAGGCCGGGCGGTGGAACGCCCAATATCTGTTCCTTTACTCCCCCGCCAAAATCATGTGGGGTGGACCCTGGCACGTGCTGAAGTGGATCGGGACGATTCCAATCACCGAGGAAGAGACCTAAGGGGAAACTGTTTCACGCAGAGCGTGGTACGTGTATGGAATGAGCTGCCAGAGGATGTGGTGGAGGCTTGTACAATTGCAACATTTAAGAGGCATTTGGATGGGTATATGAATCGGAAGGGTTTGGAGGGATATGGTTCCCGTGCTCGCAGGTGGGACTAGATTGGGTTGGGAAATCTGGTCGGCATGGACGGGTTGGAGCGAAGAGTCTGTTTACATGCTATACATCTCTATGACTCCATGACTTTAAGTGCAATTCTCACAATAAAATACTGTCAGTTTCATTTCAACGGCAGAACTTCAAAGTCGTGGCCCTGTTAGATCTCCACGGTATCGGTGGGCAGGAGGTTGCATTCACAACACATTGTCTCCACCACTTCCCAGTAAGGGTGCATAGAGGCATCCTCTATATGTGCTCCTCTGCACAGCCCAGATACTGAAACTCATCTTAGATACATACTGCTCTCCCTCCGGGTCCTGGCATCTTAAAAAATCTGTGATGACTTATAATTCTCGCGCCCTATGCTCCTGAAACACCTTTAGAAATGTACAGCCAGTTTATATTATCTTCAAAGTGTATCACTGCTGTGCATTGATACTCATCTCTCAAATGCCTGCACACTCCACAGACTTTTCACTGTTCTGTTGGAGTTCCACTTTGTCCATCGTCGACTACACAATTCTTCAAGTTTGCAATCTGCAAGCAGTGTAATTATATTGGAGTGAGACTTCACTCAGAACAACTGAAACACTGAAATATTCAAGTGTATCTGCAAAGGATAAACTGACACACTTTGCATGCAGCCAGTCAAATAATGACACACTGCAACCAAGTGACAGACTTGCTGACACACACCAGGCAAAGTGAAATAAATATGACAGACTTATCATGTAGCAAGACTAATTCCGGCAGACTCCCCATGTCTGTGTATGTGTCAGTGTTTTGTTGTGTGTATTTCAGAGTGAATGTACCTCTGTGTGAGAGCGATGGCTGGTTAGTCAGTCTCTGCTGAAGAAGATGCAACCATCATTCTGCTGGTAGTCTGATGATACGGCACAGGCAGCAGCAGAAGGTGAAATTCATCAAAGACTAGTCAGAGAGGGAGACTGGGAGGGTAACAGCTCACAGCACCAACAGTAGACACGCATGTATAAAATCACACAATAGGATTATTTATAGAAGAATGTAGTTCGACTGAAACCCCTTAGAGTGGAACAAGCTTATGTGGATGAATATGCTTCTGTGCTCTATTCCTGATGAAAGGCTTTTGCTCGAAACTTCGATTTTCCTGCTCCTTGGATGCTATGCTTCTCCAGCATCATTCTAATCTAAAAACGGATGTGGATGAATGTTTCTGTTTCCACTGAAGTTTGGAAACACTCTGTCTTCGGGCTTTAGTCCTCACACAATGTGTGTATTAAAGTGTATTTGCACTGTAATTGCATCCAGCACCCTCTGAGTGAAGCATTTTGGAAGTAGTTGAAGATGAATCTTATTGCATTTCCCGTAACTTCCAATATTTTGTGATGCACTTTGCTGAATAATGTTTGTAAATATGAGGACATCCACGCATCATTTCTTAAGAACAATATGGCAGCACATGATGTAAACACCTCTCCTAATTTAAATCAGGCACACCGAAAAGGTCACCTCCCGCTATAATCTATTAAATTTAGAGTGGCATTTCATTATTTTAAGAAATATTATTATTTGAAGAAAACCTATCAAGTTTATTCTATAAATCCAAAGTGGAACAACTATTTTCAAATACTTCCTCTTAGAACTGTCTTTTGCGTCCCACTCAACACTGGTCCAATACGAACACCGACAAATATGAACAAAAACAACAAAATTTCATATTTCAAAACCATCCGTTGATCGATTCTCCTTTGTAGATTTCCATGCGTAGGTTTTTCTCCGTCGATTTTCCTCTGTTGCCTTTTCTTCTGTCTCCTGCTCCACAAATTTCCTATGGACAGAAACCTTTCAGAGTTCTATTTTGTTAGTGATAGAGTGTTTTTTTTTGCCATTTTCCCCTACTGTTCAAAAAGTCCAATTTAATCCACTGAAACTTTGGACGGTCACATTGGCTTGACATTAAAAATCAATTCGATTGGATATTGGTATCTTGGGGCACAATTAAAACTGATTTTGCAAATTCGAATTTGTTGGGTCCCATTGTAACCAAACTCCAGCTGTTCGTTTTACAAACACATTTTACATTTTTAAATTGTTTAGCACCCAGTCTGTTTTCAGTCAACTCTGCTCCCAATCTGTCTCACAGCGTTAGATTTCTTCATATTTCACTGAGATCTCCGCTCATATTCCTAAATCCCATGGAAAATAAGTCCTGGGAAGTGAAACTCTGTTCCCACAAAAAGCCTGTCACCCCCTATATGAGTCTGGTCATCGTTCCCTGCAGTCCCTCAGTGTCAGCGTTGTCCTTAATGAGGTAAGGAGACCAATATCGAACACAATAAAACACAACGTTCGCGATGAGCCCTCACCAAGGGTCTGTACAGCTGCAGTAAGACACCCTGATTCCTGATGAAGGGCTTATGCCCGAAACGTCGAATATCCTGTTCCTTGGATGCTGCCTGACCTGCTGCGCTTTAACCAGCAACACATTTTCTGCAGTAAGTCACCCTTGGTTCTGTACTGAAATCCCCCTGACTGGGAGGTGCTGGCTTAGGTTTCTTCGTATTGGTGGGAATATATTTTTGGTTTGTTTTCATCTGTGAAGACAGAACTGGAGACGTTGATTCATAGTTTTGCCATTTGCCTGTTCACCATTCTGCATTCTCGTGTTTCAGACTGTTAGGAAGCTCCATTCGTTTTCAGCAAACTGTCCCGATGACAGTGCACTCTTATAACTTTTGTTCATTTCCACTTCGGAAACCATCAATTCCTGTTTGAGTAATCTCAATGACGGACATTCCACAACCAAGCAATTACAATAACACAGACTTTGAACAGTCAGAAACACAGCTCGACCAACATAATTCATATGTTTCGACACCAGGCCTGTAGCTGAGTATGTTATAACACTTCAAGAGTTCGCCCAAGAGCTTTTTACGGTTGTGAGGTTGCTGGTGATGACTCGTCTTTGAAGATGTCCATTCCAGACCCCAACACCCTCTTGCGTGAAAAACAATCCTCAAATCATCTCTGAATCTCAAACACCTTATTTTAAAGGTGTGCTGTTCTGATCTTGGCCTTTGTTTTAAAGGAACAGCTGCTGCCTATCCACCTTGTCCATTCCCCTCGTTATTTTATCTTTCTGAATCTCGTCCCCCTCAGCCTTCTGTGTTCTAATGTAAATATCTTCGAGGAGAAAGTGAGGTCTGCAGATGCTGGAGTATCAGAGCTGAAAATGTTTTGCTGGAAAAGCGCAGCAGGTCAGACAGCATCGAAGGAACAGGAAATTCGACGTTTCGGGCATAAACCCTTCGTCATTTCTGATGAAGGGCTTATGCCCAAAGCGTCGAATTCCCTGTTCCTTGGATGCTGCCTGACCTGTTGCGCTTTTCCAGCAACACATTTTCAGCTCTAATGTAAATACCCAGCCTCTCTTCATCTCTGATATGCTCCATCCCCAGCGAACATCATAGTGAATATTCTCCTACACTCCGTACAGTGCAATCAAAATTTTCCCGTAACCTGGCTCTCCGAATTACACACATGATTCCATCTATGCCCGAACCAAAGTCCTGTATAGCTCTTATAATCTCTAGTTCAACGAGTAAGGGCGATCCCCACGGACCCCTTTGCTTTCTCAACTAGCCCATTACCGAGTCCAGTCACAATCAGGGACGTGTGGAAAGACCGTTTGAAATCCGAGAATGCTGGTTTTCAATGAGAACTCTATTGTTTGGTTCCTTCTTCCAAAGTACATCACCTCATATTTATCAGTTTGACATCCAATCTGAGATTGACCTGCCTAACTGTACATTCCGTCTGTATCTTCCTGCAACATAAAACCTTTCCCCTCACTGTCAAACATACACTTGGTGAGAACATTACACCCACACCTCCTCCACATTCATCTCCACCATTTGTGAAGACCACAAATTAAAAGGGAAACCGCACTGTTCCCTGGAGTGCACCGGCGAAACTGGTCTCCAGTCACACAAACAGCCTTTCATCACCACACTCGGTCTCCTGCTATTTTAACATTTTTGGAATTAACTTGCAAAGTTACACATGATACGATGAGAGGTTACATTCTTTATTTGTTTACATGTCGGGCTTTGTCAAAGACCTGGTCAGAAACCATATAAATGACCTCCTCGACAATTCACAATGAAATTCATTCGGCATGACTTCCCTCTGATAAAGCTATGCTCACTATCCCTGATCAAACCTTACCTCTTCAAATGGAGATCAATTTTGTCCTTCACTACTTTCTCCAGTAGATTCTATAACACTGCTCTGATACTCACTGGTCTACAGGTCCCTGGTCTACCTCCACCACCCTTCGTATAAAGTGGAAACACATCTCTCCATTGATCAGATTCTATTTTGAAAATTGGGTCAGGGCATCTCCTTCCTTGTCTCCAACAGCTGTCTGGGATCAAGAATCTCTCATGATATATTCTCAAATTCTGTACCTGCATCCCCCTTCTCCCAAGTGAAACCAATTTGAAGCTCGAAAGGAACAAACTAACAATGTTCTCGAGTTGCACATCCTGACTGTCCCCTTAGTTTATTTTTGCCTGATTGTAATTCTGCCTGATATCCTTCTGGAATATTGTGGGATTCTCTCCAATCTTCTCTGCACCCACTTCGCCATGTCTATGTGTTAGTCTGCCCCTCTGTACGAATTTTATCTGTTTCTATAAGGTTAATTCTCATTTGTTGAAACTCTCGGGAACACAGAACGAGTTCATCAAACAAGATTGCCATCAGAGGGATTATTCTGGAGAATGTCCATTCGTTATGTGGGCGAAAGTAAGGACTGCAGATGTTGGAGATTAGAGTCAAGATTAGTGTGGTGTTGGAATAGCACAGCCGGTCAGGCAGCATCTGATGAGCAGGAAAATCGATGTTTCAAGCAGGAGTACTCCATCAGGAATCTGAGGAAGATATATGTGGTCAACATATTCTTCCTTAAATCCGGACACCAAATCTGTACACAGTACTCCATTTACAGTCTCACTAACTCTCTGTGAATGCAGTGCAGGGCATTTTGACTTATAATAGGAGCACATTACTGAAGATGCCTGCATTTGTATTGAAAACAGCATACGCTGCAGTTCACAACGGGTCAGATAACACACATGGAGTGAGAGCAAGCTAACACTTCCAATCTAGATCATGCTTCATCATCTACTTTCTGATTCCCTTTAAATGAAGTCAAACCTATTCTTTACCTTCTAATTTGCAAATGTCCTCCCCATACCCATTGTTTTAATTTTTTCTCTTAACTTACTTTGTGGATTCTTAAAAAAAATCTCCTGTATATTCAACTGTATCACATCCATTGATTCACCATCGTTTCTGTCGACAAGAGATATGTTCAAGCAAAGAATTTCTAAATTATAACTTCTCCCAAATGCAGAATCATTCTCTTGAAGTTTTCTGTTACTTACTAAATGACCAATATTGAATTCGTTATAATAGATTCCAACATTTCACTGAATTTGGATGAGAAGTTAATTGGTCTGTAGTTTTTCACTGTCTCCTATTCCCATCTTGAATCGTTGCAATATATTTTTAAAATTCCAAATATAGTATGGAATAATGCAGTGATCCCCAATGCAATGGATACGTGTCTTGCTGCTTTCCCTGAAATTTCATTACGAAGTACAACTGGTCGTTCACAGTTATCGATCCTCAACCTAGTTATGTTTTCAGACACCACATTAACACATGTTTTTAATCTTTAGTTACACATGTCCCTTGGTCACTTTGTATTTTTGGGAGATGTTCTGTACCTTCCTCCATGAATACAGTCACAATGTAACTGGTTAG
Organism: Hemiscyllium ocellatum; assembly: GCF_020745735.1. Taxonomy (NCBI): domain Eukaryota; kingdom Metazoa; phylum Chordata; class Chondrichthyes; order Orectolobiformes; family Hemiscylliidae; genus Hemiscyllium; species Hemiscyllium ocellatum. The sequence continues at coordinate 28,176,535 of NC_083446.1, forward strand.
CTTCCTTGTTATTTCCCTGTTTTCTACAACAAATTGTCCTGTCGATACATTCATTGGTCCACATTTGACCTTGCTTTCATCTTCCATTTAAATATTGATAAAGGTTTCTCGTCAGGCTTTATGTTCCTTGTAAGATTGCATATTTGATTTTTATTTACGATTTCATTCCCAGTTTCTTTGCTCTCCTTTGTTACAGCTAATCCCCAATATGTGGCATTTCTTTTCTGAGCCACTTTGCTTGCTCTAACGTAATTTATAACTTCTTTTGTTAACCATGGTTGAGTCACCTTATGTTTAACTATTTGCACCTTGGAGGATGTGCCTTCTAGAGTTTCTGTTAATAAGAGTCATTCCCTTTCTTCCATTAAATCATTTTCATGTACTTTCGAAATTCCCTGAAGCCACCTTGCTCCTCCTACATTCAAGGTTTGCATGACTCCGATATATATTCGTAATTTAAGAAAAAAGTATTGGTTTGTATTAATGAATTCATACGAAATTCAATATATTAAGATCACGTGTCCTAAAGGTCCCTTCATCACAAGTTTTGCAATTACCTCTTCTGATCACACAACTACTTTTCAAATATTGCGTGATCCATAGCTCAGTGCTCAACATAACCAACTGGTTAAAGGAAACAAGCTCATATACTCTCATGAAATCCATTTCTCCCAGCAGTAACATTCACTTGTATTAACACAGTTGAGATGCAATACAATTCCTCCATCAGAACTGCATTAACCACGGTCTTCTTTTTCTATTTTTCTTTTTTGTAACATACACATCATTTGTCTAACATTTTTTTTCTTTGATATCTAACTCCTGTCAATGTTTCATTCTCCTTACTTTTTCTGAGCTCCACCAAACCAAATTCTGTGGAATCTGAGTGACGTGGGTTCTGGTGATATTTATGGTAGACTCGGTCGACATGTATCCCCAGGATATTGGTTGTTCGCAGTTCAGTGCTGTTGATGGCTAGAAAATGTTGCAGGTTATGGTTCAATTCAGTATTGGTCTAGGTTATCGTTGTCTGGAATGTGTGTGATTTAAATGACAGTTGTCATTCTTAAGTCAGGCCTGAGTTAACATGAATAGTGTTGAACATGGTCCAATCATTGACAAACACCACCTCTTGTGATTTTGCGATTTAGGGTTTGCCATTTATGAAGCGACTGAAAGCTGTTGTGCCTGCGACAGAGAACGCTCTTCTAACTCACCGCTTGTATCACTTCCTCTGAGCTGAGAAGCTTGCTTCAACTTCGCATTGGTACAGAATTATGAAACAACATACCTGAACAGATTGTATTAATAGCGCTCCCCGAAGAAACTCACTGAGGACTCGGTCAGCACAATCAGATGAGCAGCTAGTTTGCAGATTAATGCCAACAGTGTGGGTTTAATTCCTGCACTGAATGTGGAGACCGAAATGGAATGTCCAACTCAATCGCTCCCTCACTTGAGGCTTGATGACTTGCAATTAAACCACCACCAGTCATCTCTGTCTAACGTGAGACAAACTCAGTCATCCCAGAGGAGTATTTTGCCTTACATTTCCATTTCTGATCGAAAGGCTTATCTAGAAACAACTCATCTGGGTTTTTGCTGCACAGTTGTCCTAGAGATAAGATGGCTCCTCTGCACCAACCCCAAGCATCTTCCTTTCTACCAGTTACAACGTCAACCAGTGCAGAGGTTAGCCTGATTCCCATTTCCTCTAGATTTGCTATTAGTCCTGGAGACCACACTTGGTCAAATGAAGTTATGATGATGTTAAGTGCAGTCACTCTCGCCTCACCGCTGGACTTCCGCTGAATTTCATACCAAGGCTTCCATGAGGTCACGGTATGAGTGGCCCTGGCAGAGCCCAAACCGATGTTCAGTCAGCAGGTTGGTGGTGAGGAAAAGCCGCTTGGTTCTACTTTAGATGACATCTTCCATCACTTTATTAATGATAGGGATGAGAGCAATGGGCAGTCATTGATTGTCTTATATTTTGTCTGTGTCTATACAGGGCACACTCGGATAGTTTTCCACATTGTCAAGTAGGTGCCAGTGCTGTAGCCCAGCAGGAGCAGCCGAAATGGCATGCTATCAGGTTCCTCAGACTTTGCATTGTCCAGTCCCTCCAGCCACTTGTCGACGCCACACGAAATGAATTGAATTAGGCGAAGACTGCCATTTGCAGGAAACTAAAATAAATCATTCCATCGACACTTCTGTCTGAAAATTGTTGTGAACGTTGAAGCCTTATATTTTCTGTTGTTGTGCTGGGTGCTTCCTTGATTGAGGAAAGTGATACTTGTGGATCCTACACTGACAAAGAATCCAACTGCTGACCTAGGTTGTTTGCCAACCTTCATTAACCCGACGACTTGTGACAGGATTGTAGAGATTAAGTTTGATTCGTTTCACATCGATATGTTCATCATTTGTACCTTACGCTATTTGGTGAGTAAGTGGTCCTGTTTCGTAACCTCACCTCATTTTGAGGTCGTCGTGTTGCTGTTCTTGGAAGGTCATCCTGTGTTTTCCATTGAACAAGGGTTGACTCCCCGGTTTGATGATCAGGGCAAAGTGGAGCATTTGCCTGGCAGTGACAGTGAAATTTGGCAGGAGTGCAATTCTGCGGCTGTTGGTCATCTGAGGAATCATCTCACACAGCCCAGTACTGAGTTACTCGATCTATTTAAAATCAGCCCTGCACAGCACGGTGAAAATCTCTCTCTCTCTCTGTCTCTCTGTCTCGCTCTCTCACTCACACACACACACACACACACACACACACACACACACACACACACACACACACACACACACACACACACACACACACACACACACACACACCACACACACACACACACACACACACACACACACACACACCAATATGGGGTGTTTGCAACATAAAAGTGAAAGTTTGTCTTCAGAAATATTGTGTGCGGTATTCACTGTTGCCAGTACAGTGCAGACGCAGTCTCGCAGCTTATCTCATTTTGAACCCGACCTTCTCAATCAGCAATGCTGCTGCTGAGCTCCGGTTGGTAGTGGTATTGAAATGGCTCACACAGTATACGTTCTCCACCTTAGACATTCTCTCAGTGCTTCCTCGAAGTGTAGCTCACTGTGGAGGGACACTACCGTCAGCCGAGGGATGTGTCAGTGTTTGATCTGACATTACGACATTAGTGGGCAGAACGGTGGCATAGTGGTTAGCACTGCTGCCTCACAGTGCCCGAGACCAGCGTTAAATTCCCGCCTCAGGCGTCTGACTGTATGGGTTTGCACATTCTCTTCATGTCTGCGTGGGTTTCCTCCCAAAGCACGAAAACGTGTAGGTTAGGGTTGACCATCGGTTTGGGCTCTGCCAGAGACATTCATACCATGTTAGTAGAACGGGTAAATGTAGGGGGATGGGTCTAGGTTGGGCTTCAGCGGGTCGGTGTGGACTTGTTGGGCCAAAGGGCCTGTTTCCACACAATAAGTAATCTAATCACGACACTGAGGGAAGCGCGTCAGCAGAGGTTTTCGAATTAATGTTTCATCTGGCACCATGAGGCTGAGGAAGTGGATTCAGCAAGAGGTGTCTGTGTCAATGTTTGGTCTGACACCATGGGTCTGAGAGAGGGTAGTCAGCTGGAGGTTTCTGTGTCAGTGTTTTATCTGACACTGTGAGGCTAAGGGAGGGGAGTCACCATGAGGTTTCCATGTCACTGTTTTATCTGACACAATGAGTGCAGGGTGGTGAGCCAGCTGGAGGCTTCTGTGTCAGTGTTTCACCTGGCACCATGAGGCTGAGGGTGTTAGGGGTCGGGGCGTGACGTCAGCAGTTGGATTCTTTGTCAGTGTTTGATATGACACTATGAGGCTGAGAGAGGGGAGTCAGCGGGAGGTTTCCCTGTCAGTGTTTGATCTGACATCATGCGACTGAGGGAGAAGAGTCAGCAGGATGTTTCGTTGTCAATGTTTGTTCTGATACCATGAAGCTGAGGAAGGGGAGTCAGCAGGTGGATTCCGTGTCAGTATTTGATCTGACACCGTGAGGCTGAAAGGATGGGGGGCGGGGGGGCGGATTCAGCAGGTAGATTTTGTGTCAGTGTTTGATCTGACACGATGCGGCTGAAGGAGAGGAATCTGAAGGAAGTTTCCATGTCAATGTTTAATCTGATACCTTGAGGCTGTAGGAGGGGAGCCACCATGAGGTTTCCGTGTCAATGTTTGTTCTGATGCCATGAAGCTGAGGAAGGGGTGGCAGCAGGAGGTTTCTGTGTCAGTGTTTCATTGGACACCATGAGGCTGAAGGGGCGGGTGTCAGCAGGGTCTTTCCGTGTCAGTGCTTGATCTGACAACATGAAGCTGAGGGATGGGAGTCAGCAGGAAGTTTCCGTTACATTGTTTGACAAACAATGGTTACTGGAGTCAAAGTCTCCGACAGTATGAAGACAGCCCCGTTGGCGCAACGTTATGCATTCCAACCAAAATGTCCATCCATACTAACTCTGGTTCCCTGCCATTTCCTCGTATCCTTCAAATCCTTTCCTTTCCATGTATTTGTCCAAATGCATTTTAAATGTTGTTAATGTACACACCTCAACTACTTGCGTTGGCAGCTCTTTAGATTAGTGTATCACCCTCTATGTAAAACAATTGACAATCAGGGTTCTCTTTTATGGTTTCCCCTCAAACCTCAAACCTTAAACTTATGCCCTCTAGTCCTCGACTTCTCAAACTTTGGAAAAAGACTGAGTGTGTTCACCCTAACAATGCCTGTTATGATCTTATACACTTGCACAAAAGCTTATATGCCTTAATTAAATCTCCCCAACTTTATGTGCCGTGTGTGTGTAACCCTGCATTGAACGTCAGGTTGATCACAATCTCCAACATCTTCCTTCTGAAACAGTTAGCCGTTCCCACCAGCTTATAGAAAACCAGTCTGCATTCTCGGAGACGAAACATTCCTTTTTGAGACCTCACACAAAACATTTGGCTTCCATCCTCACGTGTACCCGAAGCAAGGGAGCCACGAGGAACAGCACGGAAAAGTCTGTCTGTGCAGGCTTTGCTCCATTTGTTTGTCATGTTAGTGCAACAGTTGCCTCATTCTGTGTCTGTGTACGTGACTGGAGGGGATGACTGAACTCCTCCTGTTCAGGTGGAAGTGACTCAAGGGACTTAATGGCTTCTTCCTTGTGTGATTGGACTGAAACAAGGACCTGATTGGATTAATCACTGGTTCCTATTTAACATCTCGTTGTGCTGACCCGTGTGACAATGTTCTAATTTTAAGAGGTTATTTTGTCCAGGTGTCTTTAAAGAGAGAGATTGAACGATCTTTGCCAAGCTGGTTAGTTAACGCCATTTGAGTAAACAGCTTGGCAGGCCTTGGGTTTATTTTAATTAGGCCTGAATGGGTGTGAACATCTCTCACAGATTAGTATATGTGTGTTTGGGTTTCTCAGTAGCATCAGAAGTTGTTGAGATCACAGCGGTGTTATAGCTTCGGTGAATGCCTCATGACAGCTACTCTCTCGGAATTTTGTGCTTTTGTGCTTTTCTTGATGCTGTGCTTTTCTTCCTGGATTGGAAACTGCATGTGCCAATCTGTTTCAGAATTTTCTGTTTTGCCAAGGGGTTTGTTTATGGCATGTTCCTGAACTAGAACAGATAATTAATAATTGTTCCTTCATCTCTTATGTTGCCCATTTGATTTAAGGTATTCCAAACGACACTTTCTTACGTTTTGTTTTATCTACAGTGTTTAAATAAATTGTGTTGTGCTTCACACCGAGTAGATTGACCATTCACGTTGCATCTGTAACAGACACTTTACATTTCCTTTAAATAAGAAGTTAAAAATCACACAACACCAGGTTATTGTCCAACAGGTTTAATTGGAATCTCGCGAGCTTTCGGAGTAACACTCTTTCATAAGGTGGTAGTTCATCAGGTGTGATTTTTAACTTTGACAACCCCAGTCCAACACCGGCATCTCCCAATCATGCACTTTTAAATAAGAAAGCATTCGAATCTAGGCCACTGCCTTCAAATATTTTTGAGGAGCTTTGGACTAGTCGAGAACTCCTTATCTTCCTGCGTACTAGGCTGGAGTGACTGAATTGGCTACTTCTGTTTTTCTCCAATTGTGACAATGTGCTGAATGACTTTCTCGTAATCCAGTGAAACCAGCGTGAGATCTCTTCATTTGACAGTGGCAATATTCACAGTCCAGCAGTAGTGTTACATGAATGTTACTGACACTTTAACAGCACAAGCCTGATTGGTGTCTGGGTCGTGCTGCACATGTGCACAGACCAGTTCAGGAGCTGAGGGGAGACAAATTATTTTGAATCTTGTCGAATCTTCAGTGACAATTCCCACTTCTGATTTTATCTTTGGAAAAGGGGTGGGAGACATTGATGAACTAGCTGAAGATGTTTGTGCCGAGGAACCTGCCCTGAGGACCTCACACAGTCACGACACATGTTGAAATAATGGACATTCAGGAATCATAAACATCTTCTTTTATGCAATGATTGAATCCAACTAGTCGGGAGTTTACTCTGATTCGCATTATATCTAATTTTATTGAGCTCTTTGATGTTGGCCTCAGCCAACCACCGGCTTGATATAAGGGTCCACCACCCTTACCTGAGTCTTTGTGTTCATATGTCTGGGTCATGGTATGGTAGCAGGAAGTGGTTACTTCAAACAGAGGGTATTGAATCTCAGGAATTTTCTTGTGCAGAGTGTTAAGTGAGCTCGATGACCTGAAGAGGAAGTAGATAGATATTGATCTGTCAGAGTTGAGGGCGAGGAAGAATTGGGTATGAAAGATTTGAGACCTAGAACAGGTCAGCCACGACCTTAGTAAAGGGCAAGTCAGGCTTGGAGTGTGGACGACATGCTTCTGTTTTGGATGTTCTCACATTCTGTTATTGGAAAGTTAGTGAGTGGTATTTTCCTGGAACGTCTGTTATTGAATATCACAATCATGGAGATCAGACGATTTTGTGAGCCAACTCTGGGTGAGTTATTCGACTGTTATCACAGAGAATCTCGGTCGAAAACATGACCAACAAATGAAAGAATATTTGCAGAGAGGGAAAGCTCTGTAAAGAGAGATGAATGCCCTCTTTCCTACGGAGTCTTGGGTTTTCCGATTACATTTCCCAAACCAACACAAGCCATCTGTGACAGTCTTGAGGGACTGAATTTTCTCCTCTCTGTGCACCAGGTTATATGGGTAAGTGGCCTCTCTAGCTTTTCCTGCTGAGCATGTTTGAGAGGCTGAATAGAAGATAGTAACATGGAAATGAGGAAGAGGACTGGGTCATTAACCACAGCTAGCTTTCTCCATCTGGCCCTCAGATATGACTGATCAGGTTGTGGTCTAAGTCCACTTTCCTCTGTGTATCTCATTATCCATGATTCACTTTCTGTCAAATATTTAACTCAGCTTTGAAACAATGTTAGCCTACAGACACGTTGGGCTTCTAGTTCTGAGAATTCCCTCTCCAGATGTCCTTTCACAATTTCTCTTAATCCCTCTTATAGAATCAGAGTGTCACACAGCTAGACAATAGACACGTCAGTCACATCTGTCCAGTCCGACCAGGTAACCAAATCTGATATATTCCCATTTGCCAGCATTTCGCCAATACCCATTCTCTTTCACACACTTTTTAAATGTGCGACTATAACTGTATTCACCGCTTCCTCTGACAGCACTTTCTGTACACAGACCACTTTCTGCGTGTAACATTTGCTGCTAAGGACCCTTCTAAATTAGTCGCCTTTTGCCTTCAAACGATGCCCTCTTGTTTTGGACTCTCATATTCTGGGAAACAGATCGTGGCTTTTCAGAATATCCATGCCCCTGATGATCTTATAAGCCTCTATACTGTCACCAAACAACCTCTGACATTCCAGGGCAAAACACCTCAATCGATTGAGCCTCTCCCTAAAGCTCCAAACTTCCAGTCCTGGAATATCTGTGTAAATATTTTCTGCAACTAACCGAGTTATACGAATTATTCTTAAAGTTGCCCCAAGAATTTTCTGCACAGATGCAACATTCCAACCCAACTCCCATACTCAGTGTTCTGACTTATTAAGGCAAATGTGCCAAATGTGTTCTGCAACATACTGTCGACCTGCGACTTCACTTGCAAAGAACAATTCACCTGCAGCCCTCGGTCCCTTTGATGCCAACAGACACCAGGACCTTACCATTAAGTGTATATTTCCTGCCCTGATTTGCCTTTCCAAAATGTAAAACGTCATGTGTATCTAAATAAAACTTTGTCTGTTACTCCTTGCCCCTTTGGCTCATCTAATTGTTATAATCTGACATAATTCATGACACCACCCTTATGAAGTCATCTGTAAACTTAGTAACTATTCCTCCGGTATTCATATCCAAATTCTTTATATACACGATGCAATACAGTGAATTCATACTAGTTCTCGCAGCACACTGCTGGTCTCAAGCCTCCAGCCTGAAGAATAAGCCTCTTCCTTCAAGCCAATTGTGAATCCAATTGAGTAGCTTCCTCTGTAACTCATGTGACCTAACCTTAACAATCTGTCCACCAATCGGAATGTTATGAACACCTTGCTGAAATCCATATAGACAATGTCTGCCAAACTGCCTTCATTAATCTTTCTTGTTAGCTCTTCAAAAAACTCAATCAAATTAATAAGACATGATTTCCACACACAAGCTTTGTTGACGATCCTTAATCAGCCCTCAACTTCCGAAATCCTATCCATCAGAATCCCGTCCAACAACTTACCCTAACACTGACATTTGGAACACCGGTCAACCCTTCTCCGGCTTTTTGTGTCACTGCTTCGTTTTCTAGTCCTACTGCTCCACTGCTCACAGCAAATGTTAAATGTAACCAGTTTGGTGATATGGCCGATGATATAGATCTCAGACTGTGTCAGGATGAGGTTCAGGCATAGATCAGGCTGGATTCGGCAAACAGCTAAACTCGCACTTTTACAATCCAATGTTAGTTAAACTGTGATAATAATATGAATGGTAATCTGGATACTGTAAATATATGATCGAAATTTCTCTTTCTAAAAACACTCACACACAAATACACACACACACACACACAAACCAATAAACAACATTTCTGTATTCTTAAAATAACTTCCTCCAAATATTATTGTAACTCATGCCAACACGAAAAAAACTGAAAGATTATCCAAAGTGGTATTTCGCTTTTGAAGATATTCTACTCACACAAAGTTCTTGCAATGGGATTTCATCCTGGAACAAGCGGATTTGGCTGAATTCCCTTTGCATTAGGCATTGAGGAACTTCTAATGAATACTGATCAGGAATTCTCCACGTGGGCATCATGCTGGTTCAGTGGTTCACTCTGCTGCAGCACACCACACAGGACCTGCGTTTGATTCCAGCCTCTGGCAACTGTGCGGAGTTTTCACTTGCTGACTGTTTCTGGGTGAGTTCCCAGCGGGTGCTCCAGTTTCCAAGGACAGACTAAATATATGTATTTGGATGGATTGTGCCATACCAAATTGCGCACAGTGTTCAGGGACGCCGAGATCAGGTGCATTGGTTAGGGGAAAGAATAAGGTAGGGGAATGGATCTGAGAAGGTTGGTGTGGATTGTTGGGTGAGGAGCTTGTTGCAACACTGTAGGGATGATATAAACAAGAGTAGTAAAGTTGACTGAGGATTTTGTATTTTAGTTCGCACACACTGCTTTGATGAGGAACAAGGAAGGAGAGACCGGACAACAGGCAGTTCCTTCTCGGGAAGGTTATATTTTCGTCGTCTCTGAGTCGAATCACACAACAATGTCATTCTTTCCCAAACTGTACCATGTGAAATCTCATTGCATATTGTCCGAGCTACGACTCCATCACATTGTTGCTGCTGTCAGACACAAAGCCTTTTCCTTCGTAGAAAATGGTTCAAGTTGTATGGAGTTCTTGTCACCCTCAGTGCTTCATCTCATTTGTTTTTAACATAGAGGGAAATTGAGTTTTCACTGAGGCTGGGGTACTACATGTCCATCATCAGGCTATTTTGTTGACCATCTGTGAACTGTTACCATAGGATTTCCCGTGTTCGGCAATGAATGTTTGGGAATTCCAGGATGACCCCTCTCCTGACTGTATCCCAGTATGCCTGCATTACTGGTGTACTACCTGGTTAGTGGGACAGGATATGCACAGGCATGGTGATGGGGCTTTATGTGGCATTACCCTCCACTTTGCCACTCTAAGGGGAGACCCATGGAGAATTTCATCATTCCACTTGAGAAGAACAAACACGAGGCAGCAAGATTGTCTTAACATCAAGACAGGCGCCAGGAAACAACTAGCCAAATCTGCCATTAATCTCATCACTGCCCACAATGTTTAGATTACATAGAAACTGTTTGGCTGGAGCTTATACACAGCAAGGAGGAAAACAATGTGCTCGTGACAGTTATATAACGAAGGCAAAACCGCAGAACAGATTTTGTGCATGCAATAAACGGAATTTGATGTGCAAGAAATTGCTGAAAAATCTCAACGGGTCTCATACTATCTGTCAGAAGAAAGCAGAGTTAAAATTTCAAATCTGGGATTCGTCATCAGAACAGGTTTTGTTACATATCTTCAGCATGGGCAGCTCTTTGTTTTATTTTAGATCAGCCAGTATTATGCATACAGCAGTACAAATGAATGATTTGGTCTGGGAAGGATAGAAAAGGGTGAGGGAAGAAGAGCGAGAAATAGGTCTATCAGTGGATGGGGGTATTGTGAATCCTCGGGTGTGGATAAAGACGGCATGTCAGAGGTACCCAACTAGTATTCACCATCATCTGAACAGATGTCAATGCACCAGAAAATGTGGGCGAATGCAGTCACTCTGAGTTTATCACTGGGTAACACGGAGGCTAAATGGTTAGCACTGCTGGCTCACGGCACCAAACATTCGATTGCACCCTTGACTGAGCGTCTGTGTGTGATCTGTACATTCTCCTCGGTCGGCATGGTTAAACTCTGGGTGTGGGCTTTCCACCCACAGACTAATAATGCACAGGTTCCGTGCACTGCATTATAAACTTGCCCCACAGGATTCAGATAGGTGCAGGTTAGGTAGATTAGCTGTGGGAAATGCCAAGTTGCAGGGGTAATGGTTGGTTACTTCTGATAGTATGCTGTTTGGATGGTCAGTGTGGAAAAATGAGCGGAATGGCCAGTTTCCACTCTTCATGGCTTATATACTTTCTATTGACATGTCAGTGTTTAGCAGCCCCTCACAGGAACCTTCCTATAGTGCAACCTTGATTTAACTTACAGAAATACTACACCATAAATTCGTCTAAAATACACTCCATCAGACACTCTTTGGCCCTTCGGTCCATCTGACCAGGGTCGCATTTTAATCTGAATTAACTATCTTCACTGATCACGACACCACCAATTTTGATGTTTATTGCAAACTCTCACACAATTCTTACAATATTCATCTCCACATCATACTTATAAATGGCGAAGTCCATTGTATCCTTGTACACACTACTGGACAAATGCCTCCAGTCCAAAAAGCAGCACTGCACCACAGCCTCCGTCTTTTACCTTAGAGGCAGTTGCCCCAGCTGTGCATGCACTCCTTGTTATCTAACTTTGCTGTCCAGTTTACCATCAGGAACCTTGTCAAATTCCTTAATGAAGTCCGTGTGGTCAATCTGCACTGTTGTACCTTCATCAATCTTCTTTGCCACGTCTTCAAAAGACTCAATCAAGTTAGTGAGACATGATTTCCTGTCTGCAAAGCTATGTTGACTATCACTAATCAGTCCTTTGCTTTCCAAACACAAGTACATCCTGTCTTTCGGAATCCCATCCAAAAACTTAATCACCACTGACGACAGGCTCACGGATCTATAATTTGCTGGCTTTTCCTACCCACCTTTCTTAACTAACAGTGCAACTTTATCCACCCTCTTGCCTTCCAACAGCTCACCTAGATTAGCAATGGTACAAATATCTCAGCAAGGTGCCCAATAATCACTTACCTAACACTTCAAAGCGTTCTCTGGTACATCTGAACAGGTCCAAGGAACTTATTTATCTTTATGCAATTTAAGGTTTCCAGATCATCCTCGTCGGTGATTTTGATACTTACCAAGACATTACTGTTTATTTCCCCAATTTATCTACCTTCAATATCGTTACTTACAGTGAATACTGATTTGAAATAGTCATTTAATATCCCACACATCTCCTGTGGTTTCATAAATAGGTGGTGTTGCTGATTGTAAGGGGCTCTATTTTCTCCTGAGTTACTCATTTGACTTTTGTGCATTTGCAGAATCTATTCGAATTCTTCCTTACCCAATTTGCCAATGACACCTCATGTCTGCATTTTGTCTCCTAAATTCACTACTGAGTATTATCCTACTGCCTTTGTACTCCTGGATGGATTCACACGATTCCTGCTGTCCATTCTTTTCACATGCCTCCATCTTTTCCTTGAGTGGAGCCTCAATTTCGCTTGCCACCCAGCATTCCCCCCACCCATCAGCCTCACAGGCCTCATGAACAGGAACATACTGCTTCTAGACTCTGTAATCTTGTTTGTGAAGGCCTCCCACTTTTCTGCCGCTAACTTTTCCAACAGCTTTTCAAAGTGCTTTCCTAAAGCATTCAACATTGAGCTGATTCAGTACAGATTTTTTACATTGGCGTCAGGACTATTCAACTCCATAAGTACTTTAATATGAATAGTTATTATACAACAGGGACAAGAAGCAGAATGAAGTTCTTCTGTCCCTGTGTAACAGACTAAAGAAGGAGTGGCATCGCTCTGTAACAGGCACAATGAAGCTGAATGCCCTCCTCCTATCCCTTTGTAACAGGCACGATGAAGACAGAATTGCTTCCTTCTGATCCTGAGCAGCCGTCTCGATGTACTAAATGATGTCTCAACATTATGCAAGGATTTGATAACGGTTAATTTAAAACCGGGATCAGCAATGCACAAAGTCAATTGGCAATAAATATTTTACAGGAGATTGTGTTCCCTGGAAATGTCCCCACCAGTCATCTTTTTCAGCTGGTCTGTTACTGCATCCCTGTTTTCTTTGAAAAACAGTGTGAAAGATATACAACCTTGCAGTGTTCTGGTAATACTGGCACATACATGGAGGATAGAATAAAAAGATTGACAAAATTATGGTCCATCCTTAAGACACCTTCATCCATTCTATCCAGACTGACTAAATGCTGCATTTTATTGTGATTTGCAAAGTGATGTAAAGAACGGGTTAACTAAGCTTGTTTCTTCGGTGTCTGTGAGTAATAACTGTCTCCATGGATTATTATTATCCCAGTGGAGGGTTGGCATCTTTTAATGATAAATGGGCGCCATTCAATGTGATGTCCCACAGTATGAGTGAGAGCATCAAAGAAAGCACTAACAGGGACCAGCAGCTCCAGAGACAGGGGGACGAGATATCAGCATCTGAGAACATTAAACTGGAATGTTCCAACAATGGACAGGAGTTTATCATTCTATATTCTGATTCTTTCTAAACACTATGATCAAGTGTCATTACCATCTCGGATCGAATATGCACTTTACATCGTTCAATACTTTTATTATCCTATCCTAGCTATTGTTGGTCTCCCCGGTAAGTCCCACTCTTCAGTCATTACTTATATGAACCGTTTGTGAATTTAATCCTGTTCTTTTGATTGATTCTACTTTCTTGAACCTGTTATTGTTCCTTCTGAGATTCTGTATCTAGATATTCATCCAACAGACTGGTACAAACCGAACCAGAGAACTTATTTATTCACTCCCTCCCTCTTTGCTTCTGAATTGGAGGTGCCAGTATTGGACTGGGATGAACAAATTTAAAAATCACACAACACCAGGTAATAGTCAAAATTGACCTGTTGACGATTATCTGATGCTGTGTGATTTTTCCCTCTATCTTCTTGGCCCCTCGTGGATGTCTATGTTGACCTACTCAGGTTCAGCTGTGTTCCACGACTCATTCTATTACTGCCCTTATTATTTAAGTATTGGAAAAATGCAGGTCACTGTTATGTTCTGGTCATAAACGCCACATCCGTCCCCTGACTCCATCCTATCCTTGGCCAATATCTAAGGCTGAAACTGAAGAATCACTGATGTGGTGATCCCTTTGGCCATAAGCTGATTCCTGACACCATACCCAGACCATTCCTATTTTCAATCAATGGCAACTCAAGAATAAACGTCCCTGGCTCATCCCATCTGCTACTTGAACTTTGAGCTATGCAATACCGTCACAATGTTCGCAATAATCTGCTGTTGACACTCACAGCAGAGACAAATCTGAGTCAATACTGCATGGCTCGTATTTGACATCTCACTAATATCCCAACCAGCCGTCATTTCTGTGTGCACTGATCTATGTTGTTATTGGGTCTGGAAATGCAATTAATTTAATATTTCAAGCACATCCTCACATTTGTCTATGAACCGTGCCTCCGTCTCTGTCTGTCCATTATCCCAATCCCTACCCGTTATTCATATTAAAATTGATTAACTCCGTATGTGTTATCTCTCTGAAAATGACTTCCACATCTCTCACCACCCCAGAACACACACACGCATGCATCGATTAAACCCCTTGCTTTGAGCTGATGCTTGGAGATACAGAGACATAAATTTGTGTAAGCCCCATTTACTGTCACTTGCAGTATGGTCTGCAAATCTCCGCAGACTTGGCAAATATCCAGTGCAAGTGCAGCAGCAATATACTGGCAAAAGTTTGCAATGCTCCCAATGCTGGGCAGATTGTCCAGCTTATGAGCAATGCGGTAGCATAGTATGAACAGTTCCCCATGCTGGGCTGTTACTTTGTCCCAATTTATGGTATCTGAGCTGGTGTGGTGGGGAACATTCAGAATTGAATGTAACAAACCATTTCAACAGATCTGGCAATGTTTAACTCAAGGTCTAACTCCTGCAGTTAGTCCCACTGCCCTGTCTTTTCTTTCCGGTCATGTTTCACGTCATGTTCTCAGTTAATGAATTGGCTCTTTCGATCTTCCATGTGAATCTTCCTCTGTATCCTTCCCTGGCCTTAGTTTTTAAATCTCGAGTGTGTTGAGTACTGGCATTGTGAAGATCAGAAACAATGAAATTGTGTGTGTCGGGTTGTTGTTCGGTTCCTGTTGTGTTCCATGGGGTGCTCCAGATTGGACAGGAGGGTTCTGACAGCTTTGAGACATGCGTTTTTAAACTGGTCTGTGCCTGCCCAATGAACGGTTGTGTATGTCTCCACAGCTCATCGTGTGGTCAGTAACATGAGGAACCCCTTGATTATGATTGTAAAGGAGCAGGCATCTAAGTTGTAGCGGCGGGGGGGGGGGGGGGGGGGCTTCTCACTGTCTTCTATTATGGAAAGGTTAGTGGAGATGTTGTGTTTGGTTTGCTGGAGGTTGTGCTGTGTACGGCATCAGATATTCAGGGAGACCTGAGGATTTGGGACCCAACTCTGGATGGAACATAGGGACTGTCGTTACAGAATCTGGTTCTGCAACATGAACAACAAATTAAACTGAGACTACAGAAAGGGAAAGCTCTGAAACCACGGAGTGAGTGAGTGTTGGGAAATGGATCTGCCATATGAGATTGCGTCTTACCGTTGACATATACACACTCACTCCCCCTCTTACACACAATCATAGTGTCTCTTTCCACCCCATCCCCCCGCACATATCAACTCCTACTTTGGAAATAAACACAGTCTGACTCCAGGTGAAGACAAAGACATACACCAAACCAGACCTCGCACCAAACACACATTATCAGATCAGAGGAGTCACATCCTTTACATTGATAAGACCTGAAGGTATCTCCAGGCAATGATTTGAAATGAATTTTGGGATTTGCATATTTATCAAGCAAATCCTGCACGTCCTTTCTAAATGATTAAGGATTTAAAAACCAGTTTAGCTGTGTCCAATTTATGCACATGAATTCCACAACCTTTTGATCTTTTGAACATAAATTCTCTGACTAATGTCTTCCTCTATCAGCAACACTTGATGAAGGAGCAGCGCAACAAGAACGTGTGTTTTCAAACAAATCCCTTCAACAATAACCTGGTGCCATTTGCTGTTTGACCTGCCCAACCCAGTCGAACACTGGCACCTCCAAATCATAGTTTTTATGGGCCAGCCAATCCTCTCCCCAAGCAAATACGTTTTTACGAATGCCATATGCTCTGGTTATGCATAGTAATTAGTTGTGATGCTCGTTATGCAATGCCTTCTCGAAGTTCAGATATATGCATCTATAGGATACATTTTATACCCCTCCCCGCTTATTACATTAAAAAAAAGCTCAGGCAAATAATTCAAACGCAATTTATCCTTCATAAAATCATGTTGACTGTAATTGTTTGTTGGTTGACTTTGAACATCTCTTGATATTAATTCCTTAAACAGATTCTACAATTTGCCTTCAGTCCCAAAACGTCGCAACCTACTTTTCATTCCAGAGCGAAGTTGGTTATTTAAAGTTATTCCCTTTCTGTAACCTCTATGCTCCGTTCAATTCCTGTGTAACAGGCACAAGGCCGTAAAATGTTTTCTCCAGTTGCTGTGTAAGAGACATGACTGTTTGAATGGACTTGAGAGAGGAAAAACTCAGATTGTCAGGTGAATGTCGATTTTAACGAATATAGATGGTCTTTTAAATAAATAGTTTTATGATAAGAAATAACGTTGAGTATTGTAGCTGACCACAAAGGAAGCAGGAGGACCATTTTGCAATAAGCTCATAATTTGTAGGTCTGCTTTTTGGACGAGCAAAAGAGCAAAGGATGATCTCAGAAGTCAGAAGGTAAGAGAAGAGGAACTGGATAAAATAACAGGAAGGATGTCACGAACAAGGACAGCCAAATGAGACAGATTTAAAAGGAAAACAAGTGAGGCAATTAATTAGCATGATCGGCTCAGGCTTGTGTGCAGGGAATGAGCAAATGAGGGAATAACAGGCGCAAGTAATAAATCAATAAGGGGATAGAATGAAATAGACACTTATGATAGGTTTATTGCTTAGTATAGGGGTTTCGAGAGATCCCTCAGAAAAGTATTTTAAAAACTCTGTATTTTACTGTCGGCTATGACTGTCCTCGGAGACCCGCCCATCTTTAAAGATGTTTGAATAAATGTCCTGCTTTGGAACTATTTGACTCGGACTGAAAATGATTGATTAAATGGGTTCGTTTCTCACAGACTTATTCTGCTCCTGGCTTACATACTCAATGGGCAGAATATTCTTCCTGGTGATACTACATTTAATCGCTGTATGTTGGATGACCTCCTGGTATAACTACGTTCAGTCTTTATGAGCTGAATGTTCTCCTGACGTTACTTCATTCAGTTTTGATGGGATGCATGTCCTTCTGAAGCTCCTACATTATATTCTCGATGGTCTGCATGTCCTCCTGGTGTTTCTACATTATAGTCTTGAAAGACTGAATGTCCTGTTGCTGCTCATACATTATATTCACGATAGGCTGGGTGTCTTCCTGGTGTCCCTACATTGAAGTCTCTGAGGGTTGAATGTCCTCCTGATGCTTCTACATTATAGTCTCGATGGGCTGAATGTTCTCCTGGTGTTCTGACATCATTGTCTCGATGGACTGAATGTCCTGATTCTGTTCCAGACCAAGCCGCTCAAGGTCTGAATGTCCTTCTGCCTTTGCTTTATGAGACATTTGCAGACTTATGAAATCTTACTGCTGTCGTGCATCATTTCAAGGGGCTGAACTGCCTCGTAACATTCCTCCACGGCAGGCTCAAGGAACTGAACAGTCTCCTCCTAGATCCCTGAAATGGGACCGAGGGGATTTTTGACTATCTCCCGTTCCCATACAAGGGAAACGTTGCTGGATGTCCTCCTCCTGTTCACATAAAAGCATTTCAATTGTTACATGTCCTCCTGTTCTTGTGCAACAGACTCAACAGGGTGAATGGTATTATCCTTGCATCACCATTTCTAGTCACTTTGTGGACTCTTTCAGTTCTTGTATCGCAGCATTGAGAAGGCTGAATGGTATCATCCTGTTGTTGTGAAACAGAATACAGGTGATGCATGGTCTATTATGGGCCTTGTATTGTAGTGTAAAAGTTCGGATTGGCCTCTTCCTGAAATTGTATGTCAGGATCCAGGAACGAAACAGCCTCATCCTCATTCTTTGTAACAGAGTCAAATAATCTACTTTTGCTATTCCTCAGTGGAACAGACTCCTCAATTTGACGTGTGATTGTCTTCTGTTGCTGAGCCTGAAAACAAGATCATCTGTCATTCTAATAAACTTCAATAATTTAATGGATCAACCTGCTCATCCCTCCCTAAGTTAACGTACCACGTTGGCTCACTTGGTTAAAGTGCCTGCTGCATAAACAGGTAGACCTAGAGTCCAAACCCTGGTAGTACCTACATCACTCATTAATCATTCCTAGCTTAAACTTCTCTCAAATGCAATGTTGCTGTTCCATCAGCTTGCTGATCCAGCCTAGTGCTCTGGAAGGAGACAACCAATGGCTGACCGTGATTCCTGTCTTTGAAGGTAACAGTGTTCCCAATCCTGTTACCTGCGTTTGTCCTCCATCAGAGGATGTGTTCAGTTAAGGTGATGGTGCACTCGTATTACCATTCACATATGCAGCCAGTGATGCTTTCAGGATTTCAATTCAAAACCTGCTCATGGTTACAGTTCAGTGTAGGTGCATGGCCGAGTAGGCTACTGCACAGGATTTAAGCTTCAATCTGAAAGTAGGTGTGGGTTTGAATCCTAGTTTTGCCACTTGTGCTGAAGAAGTGATATGCTGAATCTTGCTGCGAGTGAGTTCTGTTTAAATTGAACTCAACAAAATGTAATATGTTTGTTGCAAATTGATCTATGGTAAGACATAGCACAGCAACTTCAGTGGTTCAGCGGCCACACTGTATTTCTGTCGTGGAGTGGTTGTCACATTCAGTTGACATGTGAACGGTCCCTGGACTGAAACAAGACTGTGCTGCTACATCATTGTGTCAGCAAGCTGTGTTGCCCACACTGGGTATCACAGTGCATAGTGCTGCTGCCTCGAAGCACGGGTCAACTCCAGCCTCAGGTCATTGTCTGTGTGGATTTTGTACGTCCTCGCCGTATCTACAAAAGTTTCTGTCGGGTTGAGCAGTTTCCTCCCACAGTCCTAAGACGTGCAGAACAGGCGAATTGACTATGGTAAATTACCCATAACGTCCGGGGATGTGCAGTCTAGGCGCCTTATTCATGGAAAATATAAGGTTGCAGTGTTTGAGTAGGGAGTGCGTTTGGTTGAGATGGTCTTCGGCAGTGCACTTTGGAGTCTACGGGTCAAATGCCCTGCTTCCACACTGCAGGGATTCCATGATTAACACTGCATTGCAGAAATACTTTGAGGAAACAATCAATGAGTAAATTCCAATATCCTTTCCTCAGTGAGGATATTAAATTTGCACAATCTTCTCCAGACGTGATATCAATAACATCCGTTACAGATGCAGTAGCATTTCACCACCCAGGTAAGAACAGTCTCAGCTTTCTGGGGAATGCACAGCATTGTTGGAAGTTCATTGTCCTTCTCCACCAACACAAAGGGACCTTTGTTGAATATGTTACAATGACACTTGTGAAGAACAGGTAGTTATGGTGCGATAATCTGGTGCGAAATCTGTTGAGATATGCCCAACCAAACATCTCGCCCGAATTTTTCATAAATCTCCCCAGAACCCACGCCACTCAGATTCCACAGAATCTGGCTTGGTGGAGCTCAGAAAGAGCAAAGAGAATGAAATATTGACAGGAGTTAGATATCAAAGAAAAAATGTTATACAAATGTTGGGTATGTCACAAAACAGGAAAATAGAAATGCAAGACCGTTGTTAATGCAGTTCTGATGGAGGAATTCTATTGCATCTCAACGGTGTTAATACAAGTGAACGTTACTACTGGGAGAAATGGATTTCACGAGAGAAAATGAGCTTGTTTCCTTTAACCAGTTGATTATGTTGAACATTGAGCTATGGATCCCGCAATATTTGAATTGTAGTTGTGTGATCAGAAGAGGTAATTGAAAAACTTGTGATAAAGGAACTCTTAGGACTCGTGATCGGAATATATTGAATTTCGTATGACGTCATTAATACAAACCACTACTTTTTTCTTAAATTACGTATATATATCGGAGTCATTCAAACGTTGAATGTGTGAGGAGCAAGGTGGCTTCAGGGAATTTCGAAAGTACATGAAAATGATTTAATGGAAGAAAGGGAATGACTCTTATTAACAGAAACTCTACAAGGTGCATCTTCTCCAAGGTGCAAATAGCAAAACGTAAGGTGACTCAACCATGGTTAACAAGAGAAGGTATAAATTGCGTTAGATCAAGCAAAGTGGCTCAGAAAAAAATGCCAGATATTGGGGATTATCTGTAACAAAGGAGAACAAAGAAACTGGGAAGGAAATCGTAAATAAAAATCAAGAATGCAATCTTTACAAGAAACAGAAAGCCTGACGAGAAACCTATATCAATATTTAAACAGACGATGAAGGCAAGGTCAAATGTGGACCAATGAATGTGTCGACACGGAAATTTGTTGTAGAAAACAGAGAAATGACAGGGAAGCTAACCAGTTACATTGTGACTGTATTCATGGAGGAAGAAATATTCATCTCCCAAAAATACAAAGTGACCAAGGGACTTGTGTAACTAAAGATTAAAAACATGCATATCAGTGTTAATGTAGTGTCTGAAAACATAACTAGATTGAGGATTGATAAATGTGACCGACCAGATGTACTTCGTACTGAAATTTCAGAGAAAGCAGCAATGCACGTATCCATTGCATTGGGGATCACTGCATTCTTCCATACTTTATTTGGAATTTTATAGACGTATTGCAACGATTCAAGATGGCAATAGGAGACAGTGAAGAACTACAGACCAGTTAACTTCTCATCCAAATTCAGGGAAGTGTTGGAATCTATTATACCGAATTCAATATTGGTCATTTAATAACAGAAAACTTCAAGAGAATGATTCTGCATTTGGGAGAAGTTATAATTTAGAAATTCTTTGCTTGAACATATCTCTTGTCGACATAAACGATGGTGAATCAATGGATGTGATACAGTTGAATATACAGGAGATTTTTTTTTAAGAATCCACAAAATAACTTACGAGAAAAAATTAAAACAATGGGTATGGGGAGGACATTTGCAAATTAGAAGGTAAAGAATAGGTTTGACTTCATTTAAAGGGAATCAGAAAGTAGATGATGAAGCATGATCTAGATTGGAAGTGTTAGCTTGCTCTCACTCCATGTGTGTTATCTGACCCGTTGTGAACTGCAGCGTATGCTGTTTTCAATACAAATGCAGGCATCTTCAGTAATGTGCTCCTATTATAAGTCAAAATGCCCTGCACTGCATTCACAGAGAGTTAGTGAGACTGTAAATGGAGTACTGTGTACAGATTTGGTGTCCGGATTTATGGAAGAATATGTTGACCACATATATCTTCCTCAGATTCCTGATGAAGTACTCCTGCTTGAAACATCGATTTTCCTGCTCATCAGATGCTGCCTGACCGGCTGTGCTATTCCAACACCACACTAATCTTGACTCTAATCTCCAACATCTGCAGTCCTTACTTTCGCCCACATAACGAATGGACATTCTCCAGAATAATCCCTCTGATGGCAATCTTGTCTGATGAACTCGTTCTGTGTTCCCGAGAGTTTCAACAAATGAGAATTAACCTTATAGAAACAGATAAAATTCGTACAGAGGGGCAGACTAACACATAGACATGGCGAAGTGGGTGCAGAGAAGATTGGAGAGAATCCCACAATATTCCAGAAGGATATCAGGCAGAATTACAATCAGGCAAAAATAAACTAAGGGGACAGTCAGGATGTGCAACTCGAGAACATTGTTAGGTTGTTCCTTGCGAGCTTCACATTGGTTTTACTTGGGAGAAAGGGGACGCAGGTGCAGAATTTGAGAAAATTTTGTGAGAGATTCTTGTGCAGATTGATTTAAGATACAAGTAGGGATTGATGGTTTTGGCTGGTATAAACTATTCAAATGGTCTGGATGGGTTTTATCCCAGACAGCTGTTGGAGACAAGGAAGGAGAGGTCCTGACCCAATTTTTAAAACAGAATCTGATCAATGGAGAGACGTGTTTCCACTTTATATGAAGGGTCCTAGAGCTAGACCAGGGACCTGTAGACCAGTGAGTATCAGAGCAGTGTTATAGAATCTACTGGAGAAAATAGTGAAGGACAAAATTGATCTCCATTTCAAGAGGCAATGTTTGATCAGGGATAATGAGCATAGCTTTATCAGAGGGAAGTCATGCCGAATGAACTTCATTGAGAATTTTCGAGGAGGTCATTTATATGCTTTCTGAGCAGGTCTTTGACAAAGCCCGTCATGGGAAGCAAATAAAGAATGTAACATCTCATCGTATCACGTGTAACTTGGCAAGTTAATTCCAAAAATGTTTGAATAGCAGGAGACCGAGGATGGTGATGTGAAGCTGTTTGTGTGACTGGAGACCAGTTTCGCTGGTGGACCCCAGGGATCAGTTCTGTTTCCCTTATTATTTGTGGTCTTCACAAATGATAGAGATGAATGTGGAGGAGATGTGTGTATAATGTTTTAAGTAAGTGCATGTTTGACAGTGAGGGGAAATGTTTTATGTTGTAGGAAGATACAGATGGAATCTACAGTTAGACAGATCAATCTCAGATGGGATGTTAACCTGATAAATATGAGTTGATGTACTTTGGAAGAAGGAACCACACCATAGAGTTCATATTGAAAGCCAGCATTCTGGGAGTACAAACGGTATTTCCACACATCCCTGATTGTGACCGGACTGGGTAATGAGCAAGTTGAGAAAGCAAAGGGGACGGTGGGCATCGCCCTTACTCGTTGAACTAGAGATTATAAGAGCTATACAGGAATTTGGTTCGGGCATAGATGGAATTATGTGTGTAATTCAGAGAACCACATTACAGGAAACATGTGATTGCACTCTACGGGGTGTAGGAGAATATTCACTAGGATGCTCGCTTCGGATGGAGCATATCAGCGATGAAGAGAGGCTGGATATTTACATTAGAGCACAGAAGGCTGATGGGGACTAAATTCAGTAAGATAAGAAAACGAGGGGAATGGACAAGTTGGATAGGCAGCAGCTGTTCCTTTAAAAAAAAGCGCCAAGATCAGAACAGCATACTTTTAAAATAAAGTGTTTGAGATTCAGAGATCATTTGAGGATTGTTTTTCATGCAAGAGGGTGTTGGGGTCTGGAATTTACATCTTCAAAGAGGAGTCATCATCAGCAACCTCACAACCGTTCAAAAGCACTTGGACGAACTCTTGAAGTGTTATAACATTCTCAGCTACAGGCCTGATGTAGCAACGTCGGAATTATGTCGGTGGAGCTGTGTTTCTGACGGTACAGAGTCTGTGTTATTGTAATTGCTTGGTTGTGGAATGCCCGTCATTGAGAATACTCAAACAGGAATTGATGGTTTTCCGAAGTGGAGATGAACAAAAGTTATAAGAGTGAACTGTCAACGGGAAAGTTTGCTGAAAACGAATGCAGCTTCTTAACAGTCTGAAACACGAGAAGGCAGAATGGCGAACAGGCAAATGGCAAAACTATGAATCAACGTCTCCAGTTCTGTTTTCACAGATGAAAACAAACCAAAACATATCCCCAACAATACGAAGAATCCTAAGCCAGCAGAGAAAATAAATGAATCGAATGAACTTAGTAAATAAATTATTTTGGAGAAACGTTTGGTCCTGCACTTCGTAGGTATTAAGAGACTCAAAAAGGATTTATGAAATGGGAACCGTCATTGAGAAACATGGAGAAGGAATGGATGCAGTGCTTTTGCATTTTCAGAAAGACGTTCGATGAAGTCCCAAGCTTAGTGTGCAAATTCAAATCTTGTCAGAATGGGTGTAATACAAGGACATGGGTTTTGAATGGGAGAGCTGACAGGAAACAATGTATAGAATTGGAAGCAGACATTTTGGAGTGTAAGTATCGTGGGATATCACAGAGATTAGTCCGTGCGCCTCTGGTATTCCTAATATATCGCAAACATTTGGTTGAGGGAATCAAATGCAATATTCCCAAACCAGCTGATGGTACTGAACGTTGTCGGATTGTCAGTGGTTGAGGTGGATTTAAAAAGCTAGAAAGTGATTGAAACTCCTGGAGCAAATGGGTACGTACGTAGCCGAAGGTGAGCAATGGGCGTAGAATGATGAGCATTTTCGTGGGAAATATAGAAAGGCAGCCGACAATTTGAAAAGGGATTGGTTAAATATACTGATTTATAAAGGGAATTATGAACTTTTCTTGTCTCCTTCTGCATAGACCTCCGATATCAATGCAGGCCAGTGAGTTCTGAATCCAGAAGTCAATACTGGGAATGAGATTGGCACAGTGACCAGGGTACATAAACACACCAACTGGGGATCTTTAACGCTGCATAGCATCTGGATCTCGTTGTACTCCACTGAAAGCAACATTGCAGGAACAGAAAACAGTTAGGAAAGTAAATGGTGAGGTGACCATCATTTCAGGGGAATTTCAGTACAGAAGTAAGGGTGACTTACTGCAGCTGTACAGACCCTTGGTGAGTGCTCATCGCGAACGTTGTATTGTATTATGTTCGGTAATAAAGGACAAAGCTGACCCTGAGAGACTGCAGCGAAGGATGACCAGACTCATATAGGGGTTGACAGGCTTTTTGTGGGAACAGAGTTCCACTTCCCAGGGCCTATGGGATTTAGGAATATGAGCGGAGATCTCCCTGAAATATACATAGAAATCTAACTCTGTGAGACGGATTGGGAGCAGAGTTGATTGAGACATCTACAAACAGGGGCCACAGTATTAGATAGAGATGGAGCACTCTGCGTTAGGCTGAGGATAAATGTCTGCACCCAGGGGCTGGTGAACCTGGGCAATTCACTCCTACATAAGGCGGTAGAAGTCAAGGCAATGAACATAAAGAAGGATTTCTAGACAGTAATGGGAGAGAGGACGAGTATGGTATGGAGATACTTTGTCAGCCACCAGCTTTGGAATTTGGTGGAAAACTCAATACACCAAAGAGATTAATGCAGTTTCTATTTTACATTTTGACAATGTTGAATTATATAAACATGCAAGTACATTGTGTATGCAAAGTGCTTCGAAATATAAATGATGGGTAAACGGTGACAAAAACAAAAACACAAATACTGGCGAATGTTAAGATTTTGTGCGTCCATTCAGTATTCTAAAACAATAGGATAAAAACTGTTACTAAACCAGCTGGTGCGTGTTTTCAGGCTTTGGTAGAGGCTGTAGATAAAAAAAAAAGGTGTGATGGATCTTTAAGAATGCTGGCGGCCTTTCCTTGACAGCAGGTCTGGTGGACAGATTCTATGGATGTGAGATTGGTCTTTGTGATTGTCCGCGCCGAGTTCACCACTCTGTCACCATCTGTGATCTTAAATATTACAGTTGCCATACCAGGTAGTGACACATTTCCACAGGATGCTCTCGAAGGTTGAATAAACATTGGAAAGGATATTTGATATCATGCAAAATTTCCTCAGATGCCTTGGGAAGAAAATATATTTTTGGGCCTTTATAACCAGTGTGTCCACATGAAGCGTACAAGAAAGCTTGTTGTGGATGATTACTCCCAGGATCCTGAGACTCTCTGTTCGATCCACAACTGTGCTGTTAATGTGTAGGGGTGGGGTAGGCGAGGGATAATGGTGAGTAACATCACGCCGAAAGTCAATAATAAGTGCATTTCTTTTTTTGGCATTTAGAGCTAGGATGTTCTCAGTGTACCATTTTCCAGGTCTTCCATTTCCTGTCTGCAGTATGGTTCGTCACCATCTGAAATCCGACCGACTATGGTGGTGACATCATGAAACTTGTAAATGGCGTTAGTGTGCTATTTGGCGACGCATTCATGGGTATACAGTATGTACAGAACAGAGCTGAGTATGTACATCTGTGGGACTCCAGTATTGAGTGTTAGTGATGGTGAAATATTGTCATCGATTTTCAATGATTGTGGCCTGTGTGTCTGGAAACCGAGGATCTTGATAGTGGGTCTCAGTCCGACGTTATTAAATTTAATCACCAGTCTCGAGGCGATAATAGTTTTGAAAGCTGATTTATTCCACTGAGTCCGATCTGCTCTCCGATAATGGCTGCTCTGTTTCTCAGTACCATTCTACTGCCTTCTCCTCATAATACTTGATGCCGCCCATAAATTAATAACTTATATATATCTGTATTAAAAACTCAGTCATTTACGTATGTCTGTGTGTGTGTATGTGATTGAGACACAGAAAGAGACAGTAAGTGTGACTCAGTACGTTATTTTGTATCTGTGTCACTGAGTGTGTACCAAAGGACAATATTCCTTTTGCCGCCTTAATTACATGTTGCACCTGCAAACCAACTTTTTGTGACAAATACAGACAGACACCCAGGTCACGCTCTAATACAGCGTGCTAAAATTTTTCACCATTCATACAATGGTCCGGTTTGCTATTTGTTATGAAGATGCAGCTGGGTACTGCACTTTTAAGAGAGGGTGAGGCAAATCCTGACTGAAAACAGACTGGGTGCTAAACAATTTAAAAATGTAAAATTTGTTTGTAAAACAAATAGGTGGAGTTTGGTTGCAATGGGACCCAACAAATTCGAATTTGCAAAACAGTTTTAATTGTGCCCCAAGATACCAATATCCAATCGAATTGATTTTGAATATCAAGCCAATGTGACCGTCCAAAGTTTCAGTGGATAAAATTGGACTTTTTGAACAGTAGGGGAGAACGGCAAAAAACACCCTATCACTAACCAAATGCTACCAAAATAGAACTCTGAAAGGTTTCTGTCCATAAGAAATTTGTGGAGGAGGAGATAGATGAAAAGCCGACAGAGGAAAATCGACGGAGAAAAACCTACACACGGAAATCTACAAAGGAGAATCGATCAACAGATTGTTTTGAAATCCGAAATTTTGTTGTTTTTGTTCATATTTGTCGGTGTTTTTATTGGACCAGTATTGAAGAGTGGGACGCAAAAGACAGTTCTAAGAGGAAGGATGGTAGGTTGCTCCGGAAGGTTATTTCACATAGAATGCAGGGGAGCTGGCAAAATGGATACAAATTTGGTTTGGTGGTAGCAAGCAGAGGTGATAATACAAGGATGCTTATTGGACTGGAGGCCTGTGACTCGTGGAGTGCTTCAGGGGTCGGTGCTGGGCCCATTGCTGTTTGTTATCTATATGAATGATTTGGACGCGAATATACACGGCATATTAGTAAGTTCAGAAATGACATTAAAATAGTTTATATCGTGGACAGTGAAAAGCTATCAGAAATTACAGCAGGAACTCGATCAGCTGGCGAAGTAGGCAGAGAAGAAGAACCGGGGAGTTTGCTGTGGAGAATGAGATATATGGCATTTTGGAAACTCAAATCAAGAGAGACGTTGTTTGGTTAATGGTAGGGCTTTTAGGAGTGTAGTAGAACGGAGAAACTTTGGAGTTCAGGTGTAGTTCTCTGAGAGTGGAGTCACAGGTAGGCAGGGCAACGAACAACACTTTTGGCACACTGACCTTCATCGGTAAGGGCCTTGAGTTTAGAAGTTGCAAAGTTTTGAGGCAGTTGTAAAGGACGTTGACGAGGCCGCAGTTGGAGTACTGTGGTCACTTATGGTCACTTTCGATAGGAAGGATGTTATTAACCTGGAAACAGAGCAGGAGAAGTTCACAAGGATGTTGTCAGAATTGAAGGGACTGAGTAATGGAGACGTTCGGCAAGCTCAGAATCTTATTTTGACAGAAGATGGATAAGCAGTCTTACAGAAATGAATACGATTATGAGTGGTATAGATAGGCTGAATGTATTAAGTAATAAATCCCAGGATTTGGGAATCAATTTCGAGAGGGTATTAGTTTCAGGGTAGAAGGGTGAGCATAAAAGGGAACCTGAGGGGCAATCTTTTGACAATGAGGATGATACGCACACGGAATGATTACCAGTGAAAGTCTATCAGACGGGCATATTAACAACAGTTAAAAACATTTGAACAAATACTTTGAGAGGAAATGTTTAGAGGATACGGGGAAAGTGTATGGAAATGGGGATAGCATCAATGGACATTTTGCTCGGCATGGACCAGTTTAGGCCAAACGGTCTGTCTCCCTGCTATTGGATACGATGACAATAACTCTATACACAGTCAGTTTGATGGAACAATGACAATACAATGGGTCATATCCTGGAAAGATTATTGATGCTTGTCATTTACTGCTGGACATTTCTTCAGACAGCAGATACTGCACTGAACTTGTGGTGTGCTCAGAATATGCTCGTTGGGTCTGGTGATGTGGTCTATCTTGAAAAGAGAATGGTTCTCATCTGTGCTAGCCTATCCAACAGAACCGCATGATCCTGCTGCCAAATTATACTTTACTTTCCCCTCATCTGCTGTGCTCAGGGTAAACTGTGCCTGTAGCTCCGAACTGAGAAAGCTCAACCATGCGCCCATTGACCTGTGAAAGTTGGCACAAGTGCCAGCGATCACGGAATACATCAATGGTATCCAGCCAATGGTGAGTAAACCAAATGTGTGGGAGAATCGGGCTGGCACTGAATAAAAGGGACACCATGGAGTTAGTTAGTTAATGAGGTCAGTTCAGTAACATAGCATCAGGAAATTAGCTCGGCCTCCTTCAGACAATCCCTCTGTTAAACTTTATGAAAATGACACTGAGACACACTATTGCTGGATTCAGCCCAAGGAGGTAAAGACTTTGCTGAGCCCACTCCCAGTTAAAAAGGTGCAAAACAAATGCTCATCCAAAACTCTCCATCATCGAAACCCAAACCAATATGTCATTCACTCATCCTTCCTGAAAATCCAGTCTCATGTTGCAGCATGCAAACGAAAAGACTTCATTTCGGAATTTTCAAACCTATAATCACCTCCACCTCTTAAATTCTCGCTATCTACACCCTCAAACCCCGCCCACTTACTGGAATTTAATCTGAATCCCTCATCATCTCTCTCTGGCAGTTATTTTCATTCCCACAACCGCTGTTGTCATGGCACAGGAGAGATGTGGAACAGTAAATGGATGGGAGCTACACATCCTGTCACTTCCACGATGTGCTCCAATGTTTCCCTCGCTGGCAGCTATCGAACACATTATTACTGAACAATAAACTTGGCGGTGTACACAACTCTACATACTAGGAGTGTAACTGCTCCAGGTTTGCAGGTCAAACCTGTCTGCTGTTCACTGCACAGCTCAACATCTTGAACAGAGGATATTCGAAAAAATGAATTGGACTCGAAAACTTAACAGAATAACAAGTTATGTTAGTACTACAGTAACTCTCCAATATGGTATCATCCGACAAACAGATTCATGTCAAAAAACAAATTCAAAAAACAGATTGCCTCAAGTGCAATCCTCGAATCTAAGAGGAAAGAACATCAAAAAACAATTCTGAGAGAAATCTCAGAAAGAGAGTGTAGAAGCCAGGAGAGATTTACTCTCTTCCAAACATTCTGACACCCCAGAAAATCTGGCGACATGTAAAACAAGAACCCTTGTTCTCCGAAAGCTTAGCCATCACTCCAAAGAAACAAGCCACAACTGCCATAATAGACTGTCCATCCGCCGTATATGCCACAATGGAAGCCTCTCAAAAATGCCTAATCCCACGTAAGCCATTCAACTTTTTATAGTAAATTTTGAAGTTAAACATAAATGCATAAAACGAAATAATGCAGCAGGCCTGACGATCAGTTGCAGACGGCCTCAGAAGCATACCATTTCCTACCCTGCCAAATCACAGTGGAATCATCAAGGATGTGAGGAGAAAACATCATCTCACTCACTCACCTCCAACTTTACAATTGTAGGTTTGCCATTTGCCCAACAGCAGGCACAGTAACATCCCAACCAAACCATGAAGTTTTGTGACATGATATGGGATGTAGTGAAATAGGTTCACTGAAGCTGTTTGTTCAGTGAGTGTGATTGATGTCATTATACATGTACCTTAACTGTGTCACTGGATGGTTTCCCTCTTCCATTATTGAGGAGCTTCTTTCAATATAATCCAATAGTATAATGAGGCAGTGTCATCCTCAACACGATAGAGATCAGCAGCTGCAGAGAGAGGGAGAGGAAGAGAATCTTAGAAAAACAGACTGGAATGTTCCAACAATGGATCAGAGTCTGATAACATTAGACTGGAATATTTCAACAGTAGATCAGAATCTGAGAACATTAGACTAGAATGTTGCAATAATGGACAGGGATTTATCATCGGGTCTTCACTGACTTTGTCAGGATTGCACATGTTTACAATGCTACAGAGGTTAGCACTGCTGCCTCACAGCGCCAGCGACCCGGGTTCAATTCCCACCTCGTGAAACTGTATGGAGTTTGCACATTCTCCCCTTGTCTGCGTTGGTTTCCTCCGGGCGCTCTGATTTCCTCCCACAGTTCAAAAATGTTCAGGTCAGGTGAAATGGTCATGCTAAATTGCCCGTAGTGTTAGGTGTAGGGAAATGTGTCCGGGAGGATGCGCATCGGCGGGTTGGTGTGAACTTGTTGGGCCGAAGGGCCTTTATCCACACTGTAAGCAATCTAATCTAATCAATTGCGAATACGAGCCGTACTGATTATTATTCAACCCGATTACTATTATTGGTATTCCTGGTCAGCCTCTTTCTGTCAATGCTATAAACAATGGTGAAGTTCTTTGTTATTTCTGCTATTTCTATCAAGCAAAGACGTAAACTGTTGTTTCAGATTCTGTCGCAAACTCCACTTCCTTTCCAACAATTTCATAATCCACACACGTGTATGATTATTCAGAACCCCGAGACTGCCTTTTGCCCTGAAATGGTTTATGACTCTGTATTCTGTCTGTCATCAAAACTGCCGGGACCCACACCTATGATATCCCCAGTATCCACGTCTGCCTCAGTGCTTTGATGAATGAGCCATCATCTACCTCTTTGTTTGCTTCAGTGTTTGTGCAGTAGTTCCTTTCTGACCATACTTCCAATTACAAATATATTGACCAAAAACATGGTTTTGGCAGGACAGAAACATCACAATAGGAACTCCGCAACAGAGAAATAATTTCACTGGACATGTAATTCAGTGGCACAGGCTGTGAGTCCAAATGCATTGTTTGCAATCTTACCACATCCGTTGACAGATCTTAAATTCGAATGATAAAAAGTGGAATGAAACCTAGTTTCGTTCAAAACAACCATAAACCTTCAGAATTTCTTTAATAATTTCAGTGATATTATTGTTAAAGAATTGAACATTATTACGTAGTCTGGACTAAGTGTGGCTTCAGACAATTAACAATGTGGTTGGCTCCATATTATGTTCACAAATGGCCTCGTACTCAAGGAGATTATTGATGGACAAGAAATGGTGCCCTTGCCAGCGATGCTGGTATCCCGTGAAACAACAGCATTAAAAGTGAATGAAACCAAGGAAATGTGACTGATGGAGTTCTGGATTGAATTTCTCCAGAATCTGAACAAGAGTTGAAGGATCTCAGCAGCTATGGCAGGCTCTGTATGAGAAACACAGATAACATTTCGAGTCCCGTGACCCTGCTTCGCAACTGAAATCAACTGGGAATACTATTCTTTATGCTGGCACCAGGGATAGTTGGGTTGGAATTTGGAGATGTGGGGAGGGGATTTTTCAATTAAATGAATGGAAAAATGTACAGAAAGTGAGAGCAAAACAAAGGAAAGGCAAACAAAGGGATTTCTGATGGTGAACAGGAAGGCGATTAGAATTAAAGGTTATTCTCGCATTTCTTCTTTTCTCATATTCCAGAATATGATGATCATTTAGCTATGCCCATGTTTCAGTTATCTCTCTTCCCTGCCTGAGATGATCATCTCCATTGGAAATACTCGTACTGCCCTTATACTTGCTGAGATACTGAAAATGTAATGTTACTGATTATTTTTCAAAGCCAGTTAGATTCCTTAAAAGACACTGCAGATTGGAACGCAGCTGTTGTGAACCTAAATATTTAAAACAGGACAGAGAGGGAATGCAGAATACTGGGTAGTCGATAGCTACAACTTAATTTTTAGAGAAAAGAAATCATTGCAACATTTTATAAGGGATGTGCCAACAAGACACTTGGAGAACAATGATTAGATTTGATAGATTCGGCCTATATTCAAGAAAGGGAAATGCTCTTTGATAAACATGTTGTAGTTTATGGAGATTGTCCGTTGTGACTTCGACAATTGAGAACAAGTGGTAGTGGAGTATTTGAATGTTATTCAGATGTTTGACATGGTTGAATTCAGATGGGGAATTTTAATTTCTATTGTTATGTAATTCTGGGATATAGACCACATGGATTTAAAATTGGATAATTGAGACAATGAAGGGCGTGGTGTTTTCTTCTCTGGACTGAAGGCTTGCAGGTTATCAGAAGGATCAATGCTTTGGAAATATCTGTTCTCAAGGGATAGAAATGATTCAGATGTGAACAACAAATACCATCATCCTCTTTATGTTTGTTAAATAACGAGAGGTTGGGAAGTGCTGTTATGGGAAAGGACCTGGATGTCCTTGGTAATACAAAATAATGATGTTCATATCACCGAGACAGTACAAAAGAGTTTCACCAGATGATACCTTGAGGAGGCTATATGTACCTTTAGTATTGACAGAATACGAAGTTGAAACTTGATGATTATGGATGTCATGCGCCAAACAGTTGAACAATGTGAACCTTCCATAGCTTTTGTTGGAACCTTGATTCCCGATATTTTACCTGCATGTGCAGAGCTCCACGTCTCGTGACAGAAAGGTGCAGTCTCTGAATGACTCTGAACACTTTTCTGAGCAGTTACTGCTTAATGAAAGTTAGGACTGCAGATGCTGGAGATCAGAGCCTAAAAATGTGTTTCTGGAAAAGCGAAGCAGGTCAGGCAGCATCCAATGAGCAGGAGAATCGACATTTGGGGAATCAGATCTGAAGAAGGGCTTATGCCCTAAACGTCGATTTTCCTGCTCCTTGGATGCTGTCTGACCTGCTGCGCTTTTCCATAAACACGTTTTTCAGTTACTGCTTGACCCTGTACTGAATGTTACATTTAACACAATTCTGTTTGCAGTCCCAATATCTTTATTCCCACCAGCTTCTGACCTCCATCGAGACCATGAGTCTGCCTTCTTCGAAATGGAAGAAACCTTTGAGCATGTTTGAAAATTGACTTCATCCTTACTACCAGAAGACCATGTTAATAACACGTATGTACTATGATAAATGAAGCCACGGGGAACAGAACGGTTCAGTCTATCGGCACAGTCTCTGCTCCGTGCGTTTGTGATGTTGGAGAATCTCTGACACTTTCCCTTTCCTGGGTTAGTGACTTGAGACGCTGAATGACCTCTTCCAATTCCTTTGTAAATGTGTCCATGCTTGAAATGGTAGCTTTCCAATCCCGTGTAAGTGACGTGTGAGAGTGAGCAGACTCCTTGTCTTCCTGTGTAACAGGCAGGATGAACTGTATTGGCTATCGCTATTATTGTCAAATAGTTTAGATGGGCTGAATGACCTCCCCATATTCTTGTGAAAACAGATTGAGTAGTGGAATAGACTCATTCTTTTACCGTGGAAATGTACAGTGCTGTTACATGAACGTTACCCAGACTTTAACAGCACGATATTAAATGTTGTCCAGATTTTGCTGCACATTGACACAGACTCCTTCAGAAGCTGATGGGTAGCAACTTGTTCTGAACATTGTGTGACCTTCAGTGAGTATCCCCACTTCGCATTGGTGTCGGCTCAGTTGGCTGAAGGATCTGCTTCCACACTGCGGGATTCCGCCCCCCACCCCGACAAACTGCGAATGCCTGGGTTTGGGAGCTACCCTGAGGTGCTACTGTAATAGCGTGACAAGGCTGAGAGGATTGATAAAAATATTTCCTTGTGCAAGGAAGTGCTCCAAAATGCGGAGAAGTCACAATCGATTCTCGTGAAGTGTATTTTGTTCAGTCCCGTTGATCGTCCTCACACAAATAGGGCCTTGAAATCAGTGCCAGACACACAAGCTAACCCCATGTGTCACCTCTTTTATTCATATCAATAGGTCATTGTGTAGAAGCAGGTATTATTTTCTTCAGAGGGGAGCGAAAATCAGGAATTCCCTTACATGGAAGATGAGGGGAGCTCGATCACTGAAGGTGACCGGTGGTGTCCTGCAGAGATCGGTTCTGGGATTTCTGCTGTCAGTGACTTTTATAAATGACTTGGATGAGGAAGAGGAAAGGTGGGTTACTTAGTTTGTCGATGACACGATGATTGCTGAAGTGGTACAGAATGTGGATGTCTGTATTGACGAACGAGAGGGGCCGTATTGTTGAAGAGGAGAGTGTGAAACGGGCTGGTAAGCTAGAAGAGATACTTGTTAGGAAGGAAGATGTGTTGGACATTTTGAACAACTTGAGGATAGACAAGTCCCCCGGACCTGACGGGATATATCTTAGGATTATGTGGGAAGCAAGAGAGGAAGTTGCAGTACCGTTGGCAATGATCTTTCCGTCTTCACTGTCAACGGGGGTGGGACTAGGGGACTGGAGACTAGCGAATGTTGTGCCCCTGTTCAAAAAAGGGAATAGGGATAACCCCGGGAATTACAGGCCAGTTAGTCTTACTTCTGTGGTAGGCAAAGAAATGGAAAGGGTACTGAGGGATAGGATTTATGAGTATCTGGAAAGACACTGCTTGATTAGCCAGCACGGATTTGTGAAGGGTAGGTCTTGCCTTACAAGTCTTATTGAATTCTTTGAGGAGGTGACCAAGCATGTGGATGAGGGTAGAGCAGTGGATGTAGTGTACATGGACTTTAGTAAGGCATTTGATAAGGTTCCCCATGGTAGGTTTATGCGGAAAGTCAGGAGGCATAGGATAGAGGGAAACTTGACCAATTGGATTGAAAACTGGCTAACCGGTCGAAGTCAGAGAGTGGTGGTAGATGGTAAATATTCAGCCTGGAGCCAAGTTACAAGTGGAGTTCCGCAGGGATCAGTTCTGGGTCCTCTGCTGTTTGTAATTTTTATTAATGACTTGGATGAGGGAGTCGAAGGGTGGGTCAGTAAATTTGCAGATGATACGAAGATTGGTGGAGTTGTGGACAGTGAGGAGGGCTGTTGTCGGCTGCAAAGGGACTTAGATATGATGCAGAGCTGGGCTGAGGAGTGGCAGATGGAGTTCAACCCTGCCCAAGTGTGAGGTTGTCCATTTTGGAATAACAAATAAGAATGCGGAATACAGGGTTAACGGTAGATTTCTTAGTCAGGTGGAGGAACAGAGGGATCTTGGGGTCTATGTATATAGATCTTTGAAAGTTGCCACTCAGGTGGATAGAGCTTGTAAGAAGGTCTATGGTGTATTAGCGTTCATTAGCAGAGGGATTGAATTCAAGAGTCGTGGAGTGATGTTGCAGCTGTACAGGACTTTGGTTAGGCCACATTTGGAGTACTGTGTGCAGTTCTGGTCGCCTCACTTTAGGAAAGATGTGGAAGCTTTGAAGAGGGTGCAGGGAAGATTTACCAGGATGTTGCCTGGAATGGAGAATAGGTCGTACGAGGACAGGTTGAGAGTTCTCGGCCTTTTCTCGTTGGAACGGCGAAGGATGAGGGGTGACTTGATAGAGGTTTATAAGATGATCAGAGGAATAGATAGAGTAGACAGTCAGAAAACTTTCCCCCGGGTACAACAGGGTATTACAAGGGGACATAAATTTAAGGTGAAGGGTGGAAGGTATGGGGAGATGTCAGGGGTGGGTTCTTTACCCAGAGAGTGGTGCGGGCATGGAATGCGCTGCCCGTGGCAGTGGTAGAGTCAGAAACATTGACGACTTTTAAGCGGCAATTGTATAGGTACATGGATGGGTGCTTAATCTAGGATAGATGTTCGGCACAACATCGTGGGCCGAAGGGCCTGTTCTGTGCTGTATTGTTCTATGTTCTATGTTCTATGGAATAGTTTGCAACGACACATTGACAGGATGCTGAAAAGTGGCAGATGGAGGTCAATCAAGCAAAGTGTACAGTGATTCTTTTTCGAAACCCGAATATGAATGCAGAATACAGGGTTCAAGGCAGGATTCTTGGCAATTGCAGGATCAGAAGAATCATAGGCCCCACTTCTCTACATCCCTCAAATTTGCTAAACAAGTTGATAGGGTTGTCAAGACGGTATTACGTCTCTGGTTTTCATGAACAAGGTGTTTGGGTTGAGGAGCCGCTGCAGCTCTCTCGAGCCCAGGTTAGACCACACGTGGAATATTGCATTCATTTATGGTCAGGTCTCATAGGAAGGATGTGGAAGAGTGTAGAGAAAATTTACCAGGATTCTGCCTGGACTGCAGGGTTGGTCTCATTAAGAATGGTGAAGGGCGCTAGAGGTTTTTTTTTCTCTCATTAGTGGGAAGAAGGATGTCAGATGATTTAATACAGGTGTAAACACATTTTGAGAGGCATAGATGCAGTGGATAGTCAGGGACGTTTTCAGAGAGCTACGTTGTTTACACAGAGAGTGGTGGGTGCGTGGGATGCACTTCCAGCAGTGGTTGGAGAGACATATACATTAGGGAAATGTAAGCGAATCTAAGATAGGCACATGGAAGATAGTACAATGAAGGGTATGGAGGTTAGTCTGATATGAAAGTCGGATAAAATGTCGCTGCAACTGTGAGGGCCAAAAAGCCTTTACGTATGTACTGTTCTATGTCTTATGCTTTTTGAAAGTATTTAAAGTTTGTGTAGATGGTCTTTGACCTTCAGAAAGGCGAGGGCTATGAAGAATCGAGCATTAAAGAGGATACATAACTGACAGGAGTTCAGCCATCTTATTGAAAGGCAAGGCGGGCTTGGGGGTGTGAAAGACCTGCTCGTTTTTCTGATGTTGTCACACTTTGTTATTGGAAAATTAGTGGGTGTTATTTTCCTGGAAGGTCTGTTATTGAATGTAGGATCAGAGATTTTGTGGACCATCTACGGGTGAGGTATCGATCTGTATTCATGGTAGATCATGCAACATGATCCACAAATGGAGCTCACGTCGCAGAGAGGGGAAGCTGTCTGAAGAGGTGAGCGGTGTCTTTCACACCCAATCTGATTTTTGAAATTACGTTTTCCAACTCTCCCAAACTATGTGTCACAGTTATGAAGGGCTGAATAGTCTCCTCTGTTTCTGTGCACCAGATGATAGCAGGAAGTGGCCTCCAACTGTTCGAGCAGATTTGAGGGTCTGAGTAGAACAGACAATGGCCCTCACTTCCACAGAATCAGTTTAGATAGAGCTTACAAATAGCAAGGTGAAGCAATCCATGGTGTGTTATTTATCTAAAATAAAATTGTACCAGAAAATCTGCTCATCATACGTTCTGGAAATTTGACTTAATTAGATTTTGTGTGTGTTCCAGTAAATTGGATGTTCTCAAGTTGCATCTAAATTGCGTTAGCGAAGTGACTGCTAATGCTATGAAAAATTAATTCCATAAATTCCATGAGGTGGGTTAAAGAGGATGCTGTAAACGAAACTACAGACGAATTAGTAGTGTTGCCCTGATGCCGCTTTTGAGAAATA
This sequence comes from Hemiscyllium ocellatum, assembly GCF_020745735.1. Taxonomy (NCBI): domain Eukaryota; kingdom Metazoa; phylum Chordata; class Chondrichthyes; order Orectolobiformes; family Hemiscylliidae; genus Hemiscyllium; species Hemiscyllium ocellatum. The sequence goes on from NC_083446.1 coordinate 28,214,345, forward strand.
ATGACAATAATATGTTGCATTTTAAACTGTATCTGCATACAACAAAGAATTTTTGAAAATTATTGTCAAACCTCATGGGAGCTGGAGGCGAGAGGGCCAACTTTGCTCCAGTGAATCTGGAAAGTACAACATGGCATTTCGTGACAGACAAGCTTTGGTTATTATACTCATGGAATCTTACAGCCGTAGACAGGCCCTTCAGCCTAAAGTGGTCCATGTCTATAATAATGTCCATCCACGCTCATCCTCTTTTCCCTGCCAAAACCCTGTATCCTTCTAATCCCTTTCTTTTCATGTATTTGTCCAAATGCCCTTTAAATGATGTGAATGAATCCGCCTCAGCCATTTCCGTTGGCAACTCATTCCATGTGCATAACACCCTCTCTGTTAAAAAGTTGCTCCTTAGGTTCCCTTTTTTCTTTCCCTTGTAAAATAAAACTGATGCCCTCTGGTTGGTGATTTCACAAACATGAGAGAAATAGATTGAGTGCATTCACCCTATCCTTGCCTGTCATAATATTATACACTTTTATAAGGTCCCTCACCACCACCCCCGAACCCCCTAGTCTCATACACCCCAAGTTAAAAAGTCCCAGCTTATCCAACTTCTCCCTATAACTCATCCCGTTGAGTCCTTGGCAACATCTTTGTCAATATCTTTTGCACTCTTTACAGTTTGCAAGCATCCTTCCCCTAGCAAAGTGAACAAAATTTAATGTACCGCTGCAGGTGGGTCCTCGCCAGAGTACGAGGCGAAAGTGACTATTGCAGATGCGGGAGATTGGAGTCGAGAGTGTTTGTTGGAAAAACACAGGAAGTCAGAGAACATCGGAGGATCCGGGAAATCGACATTTCAGGCAACATCCTAACCAGTGTACTGTACAATTGCAACATAACAGACCAACTTCAATATTCAATTCCCCGACAGATGAACGTCAGTGGGCCAAACGCCTTCTTCACTGCGCTGTCTACCTGTGACTCCACTTTAAGAGAACCATGCATCTCAATTCCAAATTCCCTCTGTTCCAATACCCTCCTTAAGGCTAAAGCGTTCACCATGAAACACCGACCCTGATATGACTTTCAAAAATGCACTTTCTCACACTTATCTATATTAAACCCCATTTTCCACATCACGGCCAACTTCTCCAGCTGATCGAGGTACCGCTGTAATTTCTGATAACCATCCTCAATGTCCACAAAACCGCCTATTTTAGTGTCATCTTCGAATTTACAGGTCTTGCCTTGTCCATCCTCATCCAACGTGTCGGCTTCTCCTGCATTCCATGTGATCTAACCTTCCAGAGCCGCCTTCTATTTGGAGCCTCAGCAAATACCTCACTGAAATCCATATCGACTCTGTATGCCACTCTGCTCTCGTCAACAATCCTGGTCACTTCATCAAAGATCTCTAACATATTTGTGAAACGTGATCTGCCTTGCACAAAGCCGTGCTGACAGCTACTAATCAAACTCTGTCTTTCCAAATGGATCCATTTCTTAGCTTTCACAATCTTCTCAAGTAACCGACCTCCTACAGAAGATGGGCTTATTGATTTATGGTTCCCAGGTTTTACTTTGTAGACCTTTTTGAATATAGGACATAGCATTCGCTGGCCTCCAGTGTTCCAGGACATCACACGTGGCGAACGATGATGCAAAAATAACACCTCGGTTCACCCCAATTTTTTCTCTCTCCTCTTGCAGGTGTGCTTAGATATACAGGGTCAATAGCATTAGATATATAGAAATGCTGTGACATCTTTAAAATACATATGTTTCTTTCAGGTGCAAAAAACAGAGAAAGGGAATGTGACTAATTATGGTTAGCATAACAAAGTAAAGATCATATTAATCATAGGAACAGACTTCAGAAGAATTCGTGACATTGTGGAACCCTGAGATTTCTCAGAATTTATTATGTAGAACAGGAAAATGGCTTAGAAAACAACCAGTTGCTTTGCAACTGTCTTCATGGAGGAAGATCCAGAAAATATCTGAGAAATACCAGGTGATCATATAGGACTTCTGGAAATAAACACATCAAGTAAATTAATATCATTCGCAAGGTCTTACATGAAAATGTAGCTGGATTAAGTATTGCTATGTCTGACGGACCAGATGTACTTCATATCAAAATGTCAGAAATAAATTAGTAATAGAAGTATTAATTGTACTGGCAATTAATGTGTCTCGTTTTCTTGTCCGTCCCGGAGAGAATGTTTAGGTGATTGCTTTTGTAGTGTAATATTTGGTCCGTACGTATTGTTTTCCTGTAGATGCTGGTTTGAAGTAACTTTGACAAGGATCTGGATCTCCCTGTACACTAGGTACTGAAAGCAAAATTGCTAGTAAAGAGAGCAGTTAGAAAGATAAATGGTGTGTTGACCTTCATTTCACGGCAATTTGAGTACAGCAGTAAGAATGTCTTACTGCAGTTATACCGGATCTTGGCAAGACCATATCTCAAACATTGTGTAATATTGTATACAGTTTTCGTTTCCTTGCCTCATAAAAGACCAACTGGACATTGGGGGAGAGGAGCGAAGGATGACCAGACTCATCTCTTGGAGATTAAGCTTGTGGTGGGAGTGGAGATTTTGTCGACTGAGCTTCTATTCCAATTGATTTAGGAAAATGAATGGAAATCTCAGTGAAATACATAAAACTCTGTCGCGCTGGACAGATTTAAAGCAGAGATGATCCAGTCCTTGCTGAGAAGATTAAATAATTGCCCACAGTATTAGGTACTGTGTCCTATCACCCTCACCTTGACCTCCTTCCAACTATCACATCTCCATCGCTCCTCCCCCAAGTCCCTCCTCCTTACCTTTTATCTTAGCCTGCCTGTCACTCTCTCCTCATTCCTGATGAAGGGCTCTGGCCCGAAACGTCGAATTTCCTGTTCCTTGGATGCTGCCTGACCTGCTGTGCTTTAACAAGCAACACATTTTCAGCTCTGATCTCCAGCATCTGCTAACTTCGCTTTTTACACAGTATTAGGTACATAGGATAGAGAATCACACAGTAAGATAGAGGATCAGCCATCTTGACAGCTAGTTCTCCCTTAATTTGGAGCTGTAATTCTGAGGAACATAGTGCTCTTAGAAATCATACAATATCAATAATGTGTTAGCACAGGTGAATGGACAAACCATGAAAAATATAACGAAAATTCAAAACAAAAACAGCAGTGAGTTGATCAAAAATGATATCTTTGTCTAACTAATTTTTAAATTCATATACATTGTAATGTAATAGTGCATTAAATGATAAACTTCAACAGTACTTTCATTTACTCCAGCCTTGTACCTTTCACCAAGCTCTTCACCAGAAAGCACGCAAGCTGACTGTTCACATGATGTGGAAACAGAATTTCAGTTCTCCCAAGAGTCTCCCTCAGGTTTGAAATGAAGTTCCTTCCAAATATAGACTACAATTCCCAGTTTCAAGCTCAATTTCAATGCTTGCACAATGGATAACATTCCTCTTTAAGCTAAACACACTGAGGGTGCATTTTGCAGGCAAAGGATCCTGAGGCTGGGTTTTGCTGTTCAGCCTGTGCCGGGAATGGAATCATGTAACTGAATGTGAGTTCGCTATATTAAAGCAAGTTCGACAATTCACTCATTGCATTACAACCACATCACTGATCATAAACACGCAATATATGAAAACGGTAACGCAGTAGCAAAGCCGAAGGAGCAAAGGGACTAATGCAGTTTAGATTTGGTGATGGTAATCCCATTAAGGTTCGTGCACGATTTGCGGGAGAAGTGCGTTGAGGAGACGTTCAGCCATTAACTTGAATGGGGGTGGTGAATGAGTTGAGTGAGCTACACCCTTCCCGATGTTTCTGTGCAGTTTGTGGGAATGCTCCGTAAATGTTGTTACAAACTCTCGGATGTTTCTGCAGTGTCAACGGGACTGTGTTTCCTGTTTCCTTTTCTGATACCAAGGCTGATTCCGGGTGTTCTATCCGGTTTTATCCTTACTGATGTTGGAGCAATTTGATATAATTGAATGTCTTGCTTGGCCGTTTCAGGCACTATTGAAGTGTTTACTCATGTCTCTGTGTTTGGAGTCACTTTTCGACCTGAACAGGAAAGCAAGGGAGATTCACTTGCTGAAAGGACATTCATAAAGCAAATCGACATTGTTCATGCATTAATTTGTTAAAATCATACAACATCAATAATGCATGAAAAACAGGCGATAGGGCACGCCATGTTTAAAATCGACATTAGTTTCAGTTTCACTATTAATGACACCAGATTTTAGATCTCAATATTTTATTATTTTTTTTATTTACAACAGCTGCCATAGCATTAGTCTTTTCTGGATTAGTAAGCCAGTGACATTTCCACATGGGGAACATTCGGAAATCACAGTGAGCAGTTTATAACGGTGATGCTCCACAGATTTGTCAAAAAGATCTCGCACCAGTTTGACTATCATGAGTGGACAGAGGGTGTGCTATTTGATCAGATTGTAATTATCCTCCTCTGAGGGGACTGGGCATATTTGTGTAATTTTCCATATTGTCAGGGAGATGTCAGAGATGGACCTGGAATAAAACAACTTCTCCAGGGGCACAGTTTCTTTTGCAGTACAAATCTTCAGTCCGATGCAAGAATCGTGTCAGGGCCCATTGCTTTTGTTGTATCTACGCTGTTTAGCTGTTTCTGCATGTCACGTGCAGCGAAACGAATTGTTTGAAGCCCGGCATCTGTGATTCTGTGGCCATCATGATGAGGGTGATTTCGATCACTGACTGACACTTCTCACTGAGGGTGGTGCAGATACTACGTTCCTGTCTTTTACACTGATGTGCAGGGCTGTTCCATTATGAATGATGAGGATCTTTGTGGGGTCTTCTCCTCCAGTGATTTGTCTATTACCAATTATGACTGAATGTGGCAAGACTGCAGAGCTTTGATCTGATTTGTTTGTCGAGCTGTCATCAAGATTGGGATCAGATGGTTCTGACTCTGGCATATTAACTCAGCTCATCACTGAACAATAGATTGAGTTGTTGATAATGTAGCACAGAACGACTTTCCCGGGCAAAGAGTTACAGGTTATGGTTGAATGCAGTTCTGCTTCTACTGCTGGTGTGTTCTACAGCATTATATGAATGCGCAGAGTTTAGCTGCGATATCTGTAACACAATTCAACTATCAGACCAATCAGTCCTATACTCAGTGACCCACTGTAGTTTCTGATGTAGTAACACTTCCATTTTCATGTTATCATTCTGCGGAGAATCTCTCTCTGGATTCGCAATTCCTGTCTGACACTGATTATAATTCAACGGTTTAATGCATCTGAATATTTTGCCTTGAGTGTTGTCATCATCTGTGTTTGATGGGAATATATTTCCCTTTGCTTGTCTCCTTGACCGTGATTAGGAGATCTGTGCAATTAATGATGCCAGTGTTGTATAGTTTCGGTACCAATTAATTTGAGCACCTTCATTTATTGTTCCCTTCCCGGTCTATGACGATCCGTGTTGGACAGAGCGTCTGAGCAGCTTTGACACACGTCTTTGAAACTTGTACAAAAACAGCAATCGTTGGAGAAACTAAGCAGGTCTGACAGCATCTATGGAGTGAAACAGAGATAATCTTTCAGATTCAATGACTCTTCTTCAAAGCTTCTATTTTTTGGTTTAGCTTCAGAATTCCAGTCTCCACAGTTCTTTGTTTTGCTGAAATTTTTCCTGGTCATTTCTGGAGAAACTCACCAGATCTCACATCGTCTTCGGAGACAGAGTAAAAGAGTGAACGTTTAATGTCCAATGTGACTTTTATTCAGGACTGGAAAGCACTGGAAAATTGAAGTTTTAACCCTTTCGCAGCATCGAAGGAAGGGTGACAGCAAATGGCGTGTGGAGGTGCAGTACAAAACGATAAACAGGCTTTTTAACGTTGGGCGAAAGAGAAACAGATGTAAAAATACGTGTAAATTGAGGAGTGAATGGGGGAACCTGAGTCTATCCGTTAAGGACAATATGAAAAACACACGGTCATAGGGACTCCAGGAGGGAAAATGTGTGAAAGTTGGAGAACAGTCAGAATGGGGTCAGGCTGTGAAATTAGGGAATTGCATATTAAATCCTACAGACTGTAACGTGTCAAAGTGTAAGGTGGGGTGTTACTCGAGCTTCACTATAACATTGCAACAGCCAAGGGCTGATGTCTTACCAGGAGAGCATGGTAGGTTATTGAATTGAGAAACACTGAAAAGTTCAGGGACATTCCTAGAGTCAGAATAGAAGTGTTCCTCAAAGCATTCTCACTTTCGTCTCTGCAATATAAAGGAGACTGCATTGACAAGTGACAAATTTGAAAGTGTGGAAGTGGAATGCTGCTTCACCTGGAATGTGTGTGTTGGGTTGCTAAGAAGTGAGGAAAAATTGAGTGACCTTTTTAAATATCTGGCGTTATTTCTTCTTCGAAATAACTACATAATTGCACACTGGGACCTCCGCAGCAACACTTTTAGTCGTGCTTTCGTGACAGTACTTTCAATCTATTTAGTCACACGTTGTTCCCCACATTGTAATGACAGTGTCTAAGCAACAATCTGGTCGCCACGTATGTTGCTGCCTGCTTCGAACCGATTTCCTTTGTTTCTAACGCACATTCAAGTCTGTTGATGGCAATAGCTTTTGTATATTTAACGCTTCTCATGCTGTAGATTTTCAGACAACTCCATAACTTCCTTTTTTTATACTCTATACTTCTATTCGTCAATGAAAGGTTCTCTAAGCATTCTTACTAACAATTTGAACTTGGCAGGCACACTGATTTCCTGACATCTTTGTACCTCCCTCCTTAAACTGGAAGTGGGGCTGGGATGGGGGATGGTTGCATTTCGCTGTCCTTTAGGACCCTCCCTGATTCCAGTGATTCCTCGAAGTTCACCCACAATACCTCCACAATCTTCTCAGATATCTCCTGGAACAATGGGGATTAGTCCACCATGTCCGGTTAGTTACTCACCTTTCGGCGTTTCAGCTTCTCAAGTACTTTCTCCTCAGTGATGGTCACTACATTTATCTCAGCCTGCTGCTTTTGATGAGGTTATGGTTCCTTCCACCATGAAGAGTGATGTAAAGTACCTTTTTAATTTCTCTGGCATTTCATTATTTCTCATGACTACTTCAGCCTCATTTTCTCGCAGTAAGATGTTTTCTCTTGCCTCCCACTCTTCCCTATTAGATATCTGAATATCGCTTGCAATCTTCTATCGTTTTATTAAGAAGCGTACCTTCGTGTTTAATCTTCTCTTCCCAATTGCTTTCATTAGTTATTTCCACTGATATTTAAAGACTTCCTAGTCCTGTGGATTTCCAATAATCTTCATGGTATTGTATGTTTTCTCTTTTGATTTTGTACTGTCCCTGACTTCTCTTATCACTCACGGCTGCGTTGCCCTCCCCTGAGTACGCCGCTGTTACTTCTGATGAATTTCTGATGTGCTTCTGAATTATCAACAAAAATAACTGCCATTACTGCTCCATGGAATTCCCTGCTTGGTTCTCATTCCAATTAACTCAGGCCAGCTGCTCCCCATGTCTTTGTAGTCACATTACTCAATAATAATCAGAAAGAAAGCAATAGATAAAAACTGAAAGAAGGAAAATTGAAAGTTGAAACACAGAGAATTGTAGGTGGATTTATTAACTGGATACAAAGGTAGATAGAGCGAAAGAGAGAAAAAATAGATGAGGAGATATAAAAATAGAGAAAACTAGATCATCGATAGAAATAGATGTACTTCCCTATTTGTGTTAGCAATTCTTGTGTGCTCTGGTACTTTGTACATTGTATGTACAGCAGAGACATATGTTCAAATGCCGAGTCTGGTAAGAGCTTTATTATTATCTCAATAACATGATAGACAATGGTTTTTTAAAGAACACAGGGGGCTAATATATTTATTTGTTGGTAGAAAGTAGATTCACTGAAATAAGTTGGGGCACAAGGAGCAGGAATTTGTAAACTACATCCTGATGAGTGTGAGAGACTAGAGCAGAGAATCCCAGAAATGAAGGGAACGTTGAAAGAAGAGGAACATGACACCTAAGATGAGGACAAAATATCATTTTAATGTTCTTTAAATTTTCTATATCATATGCATCATATATTGTTAACCATAACTCTGTTTTCATTGTAAATCTGCTGTTCACATACCAACAATCTTCACTGTCTACACACACTGTTTAAACAGTATATATAAAATCATTTTCCTCCATTTGAAATTATCATGTTTTATTTACATTGTCACTTGCCAACACTTCTTCCAAAATTATTCTCTTTCTTTCTCAGCAGTTTATTTTATTATGTCAATCAAGAAGATATTGATGACTGGGCGGATATCACTTTACTCCTCTCCAATCTCTGCAGTCATTGTTTCCTATTCCATTCTGTTTCTTAACCCAGGACACACATATATATATTGTGTCTTACACCTTTATCCTAAAAAAAACAAAGCAATTCAATGCGTTACATTTACATTTGTGTTCAGGCTAAAAAAAACTAAAACAAGAAAAGGCGTATAAACTGTGCATTAGGTGTTTGCATGTTTCCAAACAAGCTATTGAAGTGCATTGTGTTAAACATAACATGCTACGTCATTGAGGAGTGAGAGCAATGCCGAGGGCATTTGTGTCCAGATAAAATTTTTAGACGGATACTTGGTGAGGTGGAAGAGACTTCAATGCAGTCACAATCTGTCGATTTTCTCTTCAGAGAATGATTACATGGAACATTTTATGTGGATGACACAACAGAAGCATCGAGCCCGTGAAGAGAAATCATCAACTTCTGCTTTAACTCGAACATTGTCAGAGCAAGTGGAGATGAGCCGTAATACCAATAGCAGGCAATGTCAACATTCCACCCAGACCACGAAATGTTGTTATGTTAAATGTGTTGGAATGAAACTGGTTACCTGGAGCTGTTTGTTCAGTGACCATGATTGATGTTAGTCTCCATGGACCCTACCTGTGTCACTGGAAAGTTTCGTTTTCTTTTAGTTAGAGTTTATTTCTGTGTGTGTCCAACTGTATTCATGGCGGCATTGTCCTGGACACGATTCAGGTCAGCAGCACAGGCAAGAGGGAGAGATCATAATCTGAGTCCATTGAACTGGAGTTTTCGAACAATGGATCAGAATCTGAGAACATTAGACTAAGAATGTGCCATCAATGAATAAAAAATGAGAACAACAAACTGAAATATTCCAAAAATGGATCAGAACCTGAGAACATTAGACTTAAATGTTCCAAAAATGGATCACAATCTGAGAGCATTAGAATAGAATTTTCGAACAATGGATCAGAAATTGAGAGAATGAGACTGGAATTTTCTAACAATGGATGGGAATCTAAGAACAATAGACTGGAACACTCCTGCAATGGTTCAAAATCTGAGAACAATGGACTGGAATAGATCAAAAATGGATCAGAATCTGAAAACATTTGACTGGAAAACTCCAACAATGGATCAGAATCTAAGACCTTCAGACTAGAATGTTCCAACAATCTGAAGGAGTTTATGCAATGGTCATGACTGGTTTCCTCAAGACTTGGTACGGTGAACATGGCGGACACAATGTGTACTGATGATTATTCAGGCAAGTTAATATCCCATCCTCGGTATTGTTGGTATTCCTGGTAAGTCTATCTCTGCCCATTTATTAATTCTGGAAACCATTATGAACGACATTACTATATCTCTTTTTTACATTTGGCAAAGGTATAAACTATTGTATTCACTTTGAATCACAGACCTCATTCCTAATCCATGAATTTCATAACCTTCATTCACAAATTTCTGAGGAGGAACGAAAGTGTTCATAATCAAACTGCAGAATTTTATCTGAGCTGAGTTATATCTCAGAAATCCCTCCATCACCAAACCTGTCCACTACCACATCCACAATAATCACATTCTTCACTGCTGCCTCAGTTGAAGTTCTGAATAAACCATCACCCATGTCTTTCTGGTTGCAGTTCTCTCTGGCCTGTTTTCCAGTTACAAAATACTTTGATGAGAAAGTTGTTGAAGACTTATTTAATTCATTTGAAAAATTGGCTGGGCAAGTTAGGTGCTCAAAGAACTTATGAGTAATGATACTCCAGACTAAGTGCGGTATTGGTAGTGGGATGGGAGAGTTGAAAACTGGTGAAGTCAACATTGGCACCGTGTGGTTTGAGGGCCCCAGCTGTCCTATCACCTATCCACTTCAGCCTCCCCTCCCGCACGTCATTACCGCCCCCACCTACATCTACCTATTGTCTTCCAAGCTAACTTTCACCCTTCTCCACCCTCACCCGTCTATTCAGCTGTCAGGCCCCTTTCCCCTTCCCGTCCACCCCAACAGTCCTGATAAATCGCTTGTGCTTGAAATGTCAAGTCTGATGCTGCTCTGATGCTGCCTGGCCGACTATGCTTTTCCAGCACCATACTTTTCAACTCTGATCTCCAACATCTGCAGTCCTCACTTTCTCTCAGCCTCTAATAGTAAGAGACAAAACTATTTTCACGATGTCTGGCGCGTTAGCCGAGTGGGTGATAATGTGAGGAATGGGGACAGAGATTTTTCATTCCTTGTGTAAAATCAGGTTGGAGATCTAAGTCAAGGCTGGCGAAGTAACAATAAGAGTGAGTGACAGAGTACCAGTTCCAAGAATGCAGTTTGTTCATCGGAACGATTCAGCAGGACTCAAGTTGGCAGTGACGTCCCTTGTGGTAGTGATGTCAAAGGTATACCAGGTAACTGAGGTGATAAAAGAAGAATACCCAGGCATTTTTCCAAACTGTCTCATGACATGGCCAACTTTAATAATTTACAGCAGGAAGGAAAAACTAAAACAAAAGAAAAAGGTTTTAGCAGACACCCTGTGTGATATAACGGTGGAGGTTTAGGCAGATGGTGTTTAGCCCTGAAAGGCGAGGGTGGCCTCACAGCAGAAATGTATGTCAGGAATTAGAATGTATTGCCGAGCGTTATTAACCTGAAGATAGAATTCTACGTGGAAATGGGGACGATATCAGGTAACTTCAGACGGGAAATGGGCAGACATGCACCAGATTGTGTTCACGTTTGCATACAGACTGGAAGTGGTATAGCGTACACATGAACAGGCTGTAGGAGGTCAACTCGGTGTGAGGAAGGCTCAGGCTAAGGTACAAAAACATTTCTGTTCACCTGGAATGCGCAAATACGTGTTTCTTTCTTTTGTACGTGTCATACATGTCAAATGCTAGGTGAACCACTGGCAATAATAAAACCAGCACCTTTATTGCGAATTCCTCATATGAAGAGTCTTTCACGGGGGTTCTAACTATGTGTGTAGTTCCTCTTTCTAAAATAAGAGTGGAAAAAATTATTTGCTGACCATAATAGATGTGTCGACCCGATTTCTAGACAATTTCATTACGGAGTGTTATGGCATAAATGGTGGTGGAGGGGTGGCAGATTTCTTTCCTCAGTACGGACTACCCAGAGCGATTAAATTATACCAAGGGTCTCATTTTACCGCTCGGCTGTTTAAGGAAATCATGGATAGCTTAGTCATTCAACACTTCAAACCCGGTGTGCACAATCCTGAATCCCAGAGAGCATTGGAAAGTTGCCATCAGACACTGAAGACTATGTTAACAACGTACTGCTAATGTTGCCTGAAGGATTGGGATCAAGGTATCCCATAAAATTGTTTTACACGAGAGATGCCCAAAGGGAACTATTCAGTTTTCTCCCTTCGTGTTAATAATCGGACCAGCAGAGAGAGGTCCTTTGAAATTGAGGGAGAGGTAAGATCGAGTAATTTCGTTAACTGAACAGCACATGAAGAGGGTGCAGCATAGAATGAAGCATGTGACAGATAAAAAGTCTGACACTTTGACTTTTTTTTGCGGGATGATGAATTAGCATTGCCACCACAAGGAGAAAATTCCTTGAAAGGTTTAGTGGTCGCTTCCAAATTGAAAACAAATTGAGTCAGTTGAATGATTTCGTAAATATACCGGCTACAAAAAGGTTGTCGAATATGTCATGAGAACATGTTGACGCCTTACTCTGATAGAGACAGAGGAATGGAAAAACAGGTGCGAGCTAACTGCCCCGCAGAGTGAGGAATGCATTTCAATGTCATGGTGCGTGATGTGCGTCGAATACTTTAAATAATAAGGAAGATCTTGAGCAGTGGCAGAAGATAGTGAGCTATATGTTTCAGGAGCAAAGAACACAATGTCTTGTTTGTTGCGACAAAACGAGAACATATCCAGCAAAAATGATGGGAAAAAATTCATTATTGTGCATGAGGTGGAAGAAGGGCTGCTGCTCCGATACAAGAAAAATCGTACAAGCTTAATCCTCTCAAAGCCACACAGGTCCAGAAAGAAGTAGATGTGATGCTCAACGATGATATCATCGCCGATTCGGAGCTAATGGAGTTGGCTGATCGTGTAAGTTCCCAAACCTGACAGAACTCAACAATTTAATGTGAACTATTGGAAGGTCAATACTATAACAAAGTCGGACTCCTATGCAACACCAAAGTTGGAGGGTGGCAAACATAAATGTTGACAAGTAAAACGCATTACGAATGTCAATTTACTGCATAGTTATTGACAGACATTTTTATCAGAGAAAGTGAAAGAAGTTGTTTGCGTTTGTAACTCCAATTGGGCTGTATTAATCCGAAGTAATACTCTTTTGAATTAATAATGCACCTGCCACTTTCAAAAGTCTCATGAATCGTGTTATGGCCAGATGAACACATTGTGCAGCTTATCTGTATGATGTAGTGATCTTTAGCAAGTGAGTGAACGATCACAGTAAACAGTGGGCAGACCAAGAAAACAAAATTTGCCAAGACAGAGTTGACGTTCTATTCGAAGATTGTTCCAAGCTTCATCAGTGTTGTGGCGCCACTGATGATTTACTAAAGAAGAACACAAAATGTTGATGTACAGAACACTGCCCAGAGGCATTTAAGAAATGAAAAGCAATATTAACCACTGCATCAGTTTTATACTAAATATTTTGAAACCCTTCAAAATTGCGTTTGATGCCAGCGATGTAAGGGTTGGAGATGTATTGATGCAGGAAGATGATGATGGAATGGAATGGCACATTTGCTACTTGTTAAAATAAAATCAACATTCGCCAGAGGAAAAAAAACACTCCACTGTTGACAAAGAATGATTTAGTTTGGGACTGGCCTGACAACAATTTAATGTTCATGTGACAAGTACGTTGTCAGAGCGGGTTGCGTCCAATAGCGATAAACCTCTCGCATTTTTGGAACAATATAAAGACGGAAATATATCACTATAGCATTGGAGCGTTTTGCTACGTCCTTTCAAATTTCGAAATGTACATGCTGCGTTCGTAAAATGAGAAAGTAAATGAGTTATCGTGGAATTACCGGAAACAGTTTCGGAGAGATTTGGCTTGTGCAAAGTTAATAGGAAAGGTATGATGAAGATTAATTACATATCTAATTCATTGTAACGGGATGAAGTATTAGAGAGGGGAAGGCTTATTTTTCATTTTGATGGGTTTGTTTCTATCTGAAGCGGAGGACATGTCATAAAGCCGAAAACATGCTCTGGTCACATTAAAACTGAAAGTGTTTTGCTCAAATTGAAGTACAGCCGCAGTATCCAGACAGTGGTCAGACTGTTCCAAATGTAAGAAATAGCTGTTAAATGGATACCTGAGTTTTGGTTGCTGGTTTGATCATAATTGAATATAACCCAATAGTTAAATACTGCTCAGGATACCAGAAGCCAGTGTAATTTGAATGTAATTGTCTGGACATCTCGAAACTCATACAAAATTGAGAATTTAATGTGTCAAGTGGACTATATAAACCCGGTATTTTGAACATTAGAGAAAGACCAACTGCCATCCAACAACAATTACTGGAGAGGAGGAGAACTAACTGGCCTTCCAAAACACGCTCGAGCAAAGATCCATTTTCATGTAAAACCTCCATGTAAAAAAAAACACAAAGCAGGTGACACAGGGAGACCAGCAGATGAAAGAGTGAAGTGAACGAGGAGACAGAGACTATAGCGTAGTGTTTAATGTAGTGTTAAAAAAAAAAGTTGTTGAAATAGCATATTTTTATACGGCTGGAACCAGATAGCGAACAGTTAAGAAAGGGGGGGGGGGGGGCTTGAGTTTTTGAATAGTTGTTGCTTAGCCTTCACATATTTAAGTTAAGAAATAACTTTGTTAATTGTTTTGAAACAGTGCAATGCAGAGGTTCGTTGTCAGTCATATCTTAACAGATTCCGAGGCGAGGCGATCTTTTTATGGGTGTTTGGTTCAATTAACAGAGGGTTCAAACTCTGCCTCGGACATATCCATCCACACTTATCCCATTCCCCCTGCAGTTGGCCTATAACCGTTCAGTCATTTCCTATCCACATGATTGTCCAAATGCTTTATGAATGTTGTTAATGTACCCTTCCACAAACCATATCCGTTATCATCACATTTCATATGTAAAGCAGATTCTGTGCAAAAAGCAGAAGCCCTTCAGATTCACTTGTATTCATTCAGCTCTCACGTTAAACTGCTGCCCTTCAGTCATGGAGGGCATTTAACCTATCCATTCCCCTCATGATCTTATCCACCTCAAAAAGTTCCTCCCTTATTCTCGTACATTCCAAATAAAAGAACGTCCTACCTTGTCCAACGTCTCCCTACAACTCAGACGATTCGCTTCTGATAATATTCTTGTATGTTTCTTCTGCACTCTTTCCAATTTAATAGAATCCTACCAGAGCAAGGTGGCAAAAAATGAACACAATACGCCAAGTGCAGCCTCGTTAAAGTCCTGTATAACTGCAACATAAGTTCCCAACTCGTGTTCTCACGGCAATGATTGACGAAACCCAGTATGCCAGACGTCTTTTTCACTGCTTGGCTGCCTGAGACTCCATTTTCAGGGATTCGTGAACCTGAACTCCAAGATCTCTCTGTTCCAAAACATCCTTTAAAGCCCTACCATTCATCGTGAAACTCCTACCTTGATTTGATTTTGCAAAATGTAAGGCCCCACAAATATGTGCAAGAAATTATATTTTCCATTTCTTGTCCCATTTCGTCAGGTGATCAAGGTGCTGCTGTAATTTCTGAGAACCTCACCCACTGACCAGGAAACCACCTATTGTTGTGTTATCTGCCAACTTACTCATCATATCTTTTACATTCTTATCTAAATCATTGATACAGACAACAGCAATCGGCACAGAATCGACCTCTGAGGTATTTGATGAATGATATATATGTCCAGTCTGAGAAGTAGCCTTCCACTATTACCCTCTGCTTCCTCCCATCAAGTCCACTGTGTATTCAATTTGCCAGCTCCCCCTGAATTCCATGCAATGTAACCTTCGAGAGCAGCATTCAATTTGGAACCTTATCAAAGACATCTATAGAGATTGGTCTATCGCTCTTTCCTCGTCAACATTCCTGGTCACTTAACCGAAGAAGACTAACAAACTTTTTGAAGCATGATCTCCAGCTCACAAAGCTATGCTACGGCTCCTAATCAAACCTTGTGTCAATAATCAGGGCAGTAATTGATATGTTGTCCTTCATTGTAAGATTATTCAAATACGTAAGTAAAGGCATTTTCTTCCAGTAGTGCCTTGCTGAGAGAGCATTTGGTGCATTCTCGACATTTGTGAGGAATTCTCTCCTTACTACAGGCACAAATGTTTGTTACATGATGAGTGAAGAGACTGAGTGTTTTGTCTGCAAAGCAGTGAGAAAAGGAGAAATGCTTACGCTGAAAGTTGAGGATTGACAGCGATCACACATTTCCAAAAGAGACATTGGTAGGGTGATAAATTCCATACATTACCCAGGATAGATTGATTTGAGTTGTCGTCATGAATACATAGGAACAGGGAAATATTCATTATTTGTGACCAGATCATAGTAAGCGTGTCCAAACAAATGATAGGGTGACAATAGGCACACAGGTTACACAGGCCGTACACGAGACAAGATCAACATGAACAAGATCATCAGTTTATGAACTTGGGAGTCCATTTATCAATCTAATACGACTTTCCTAATAGTTTGTACGCCTTAATTAACTTTCTCCACAATAAGATGCCTTCGGCGTGTGAAGCTGTACTGAATGTCATGTTGATCACAATCCCCAACGGCAGCCAAAATACCTCACTTCTGAAACAGGTTGCCATTCCCACCAGCTTATTATAGCCATAGTGAACACCAGTCTGCCTTCTCGCAGGTGGATTATGCCCTGTTGAGACTTCATACTAAGCATTTTGCATCCCTGCTTACTGCGAGAAAACCATGTTGAAGTCCCATGTATGTAGTGTAAGCAATGGAGCCACCAGTAACAACTTGGAGTGATCTGTCTGTGCAGACTCTGCTCCAATTGTTTATCATATTAGAGTGTCAATTAGAAGGAAGTAAAGACAACCGACGCTGAAGATCAGAGTAGCGAATGTGATGCTGGAAAAGCACAGCAGGTCAGTCAGCATCCGAGGAGCATGAGAATCGACTTTTCGAGTTTAACCCTTTCATCAGCAAACAGCATCAATTCCCTCATTTTGTCTCTGCGCACGAGACTTGGGCGGCTGAATGGCCCACTTCTCTTCCTGTGTATGTGACTCAGGGGATTGAATGGATTCTTCATTGTCTGAATGGGCGGGGCTATGTTCATGATCGAGTTACCCCAGTTCTATATAACGGCTCGATATGCTGACTAGTGTGACAATGCTGTAGATTTATGAGGTTGTTTTGTCCTGGTTTCTTTTGAGAGAGATTGAACGATCATTACTAAGCTGGCTAGTTAAGACCAGAAGCTATTGGGTTGTCAAACGTGTTGGAAGCATCAGTGAAAGTCTACTGGTTGTGATTCTCCCTGACTTTTCTCTTGATGCTGGTATTTATTCCTGGGGGGGGGGGGGAAATAATTGAGATAACCTGAGTCTGAATTTCCCTATTTACCAAGGGGTGTGTTAATGGGACGTCCTTACTTTGCAACAGTTAATTACGAATAGTTCCTGGATCTATCATTCTGTTATGTTGTCCAATAGAGTTACGTTCTTCTAAATTCTTCTTTCTTTGGTTTTATTTTACCTGTAGTGATCAAATACATTGTGTTTTGCTTCACACCGAGCATTTTTGTCAGTCAAATTGCATCTGTAATGAACACTTTAAATTTCCTTTAAAATGAGAATGGATTTGAATCTAGGATACCGACTTCAAGTATATTCAAGGGGTTCTGGTGTGGTCCACAACACATGACTCCTTTTCTTCCTCTGTAATAGGCTGGATGGTCTGGAAGGGCTATCCCTGTTCTTCTGCAATACTGTCAAGGGGCTGAATTGCTTCCGCATGTTCCTGTGAAACCAACATGAGGTGCTGAATGGACTCTTCATTTTACTGTGGAAATGTCAGTGTCAGGCAGTGTTGTTACATATTTGTTACGGACATTTTAACAGCACAAACGTGAATGTTGTCCGCATCTTGCTGCACATGGACACAGGAGCTGAGTGGGGACAAATTATTCTCACATTGTGGAAACTTCTGTGAGCATCCCCACTTCTGATCTTATGGTGGGAAAGGTGGTTGTGGGGAGTTATTGATGAAGCTGCTGAAGATGTTTGTGAAGAGGAAGCTACCCTGAGGATCTCCCACATAGGTGATCCAGGACTGAGATGATGAACATCCACGAACCACAAATATCTTCCTTTATGCTAAGGGAGCATAAAGCAATGGGGATTTTACTCTGATTCCCATTAAATCCAGTTTTGTAAAGCTCTCTGATGTCGTCCTCAATCAAACACTACCTTGACATCAAGGCCTGTCACTCTAACAAGAGGCCTTGTGTTCTCATCTTTTGTTCATAACAACAGGTCATGTTACATGACTTTCAAATAGAAGTTGTCGAATGTCAGGAATTTTCCTTTCCAGGATATTAGGGGAGCTAGAAGACTGAATGCATTTGGACAGGATGTAAGCAGTACATGAATTTTGTGCTGTCAGAGCGTTAATGGCTATGAAGAGTACGGTATTGAAGAGGATGTGAGAGCGAGAGCAGATCAGCCATTATCTTATTGAAGCCGTTGGCAATCTTGTGGGAAGTGGTGAACGACTTGCTCCTGTTTCTAATGTTCATACATTCTGTTATTGCAAGTTTCATCAGGGTTATTTTCCTGGACGTTCTGTCACTGAATGTTGCAGTCAGGCAGACCAGAGGATTTTCCGGTGAAGTATGGTGGCTGTATTCACGATGAATTTGGGTCTACAACACTAACAAATAATGAAATATTTGTTGCAGTGACGTGAAGCTCTGTAAAGATAGATGAGTGGCCTCTTTCATACCCGGCCTGCATTTTCAAATTAAATTTCGAAATCACCTCAAACTATGTATGACAGTCTTGAGAGACTGAATGGTCCCCTCTCTTTCTGTGCAACAGTTAGACGAGTAAGAGACTTTCTAACTGATCCTGTCGGGCACGTTTGAGGGGGTGAAAAGAACGTACAAACATGTGACGAAGGAGCAAGAGTGGATCTTTAGAGACTTTGAGTCTTCACCGCACCAAGATTGTGGCTGATCAGGTTTTGGCTCAGACCCGCTTTCCTGTCTGTATCCCATTATCTGTGCCTCACTCTCTGTCAAATGTTTAACTGACTTAGCTTTGAATCAAAGTGAACATAGTGACTCGATAAACTTCCGGTGAAGAGATTTCCTTCTCCAAAAGTCCTTTCAGAATTTCTCTTCACCCCTCTGATAGAATGTCGGCGCAGTCCAACCAGATAAACAAATCTGATCCGGTCCCATTTATTCTCATTTTGCCCAAATCCCTCCTCTTTCAGACGATTTCTAAATATACGATTGTACCCGCCTTCACCACTTACTCTGACAGCATTTTCTGAGACATTTGCTCCTAAGTTTCCTTCGAAATCATTCCCCTCTCGTCTTCAATTTGTGCCCTTTTGTTATGGACTCCCCTACTCTGGAAAATAGAGCGAAGCTGTTCAGACTATCCATGCCCCGAAGATATTATAAATCTCCATAATATCACCCCTCAAGCTCTGACACCCCAGGGGAAACACCTCAACCTATACAGACTCTCCCTAAAGCTTAAACGTTCCAGTCCTGGAATATCTGTGTAAATCTTTTTTTGCAGCCAGCTGAGTTGGAAGCACTTACCTTAAATTCGCCTACCAACATTCTGTACAGATTCATCTTGCGACCTGAACTCTTGCACCCATTGCTCTGACTGATTAAGGCAAATTTGCCAAATGTGTTCTGCACAACTCTGCCCACTATCGCCTCTACTTTCAAAGAACTATGCACTTGCTGCCTAAGGTCTCTTGTTTCCATAACACTCCCTAGGACCTTACCATTAAGTGTATAATTCCTGCAATGATTTGTCTTTCAAAATCCAAAACCACATGTTTAACGAAATTAAATTTATCTGCCACTCCTTGTCCCTTTGATCAATCTAATTCTGGTCTCCTGCTGCTCTGAGATAATTCACTATACCACTGTCATCTGTAAACTTATAAACTTTGCCTGCGATGTTTATATCAAAATCCTTTCTCTAAATGATGAAGCCCCATGAACTCAGTCCTGATTCTTGCACCACACTGTTGGTCACAAGCCTCCATTCTGATAAAAAGCACTCTTGCTTCAAGCCATTTGTGTATCCAATTAATTGTGTTCCTATGTATGCCATGTGACCTAACCTTAATAATCTGTAAACCAACTTGAATGTTATGAACACATTGCTGAAGGCCATGTAGGCAATGTCTGCCAAACTGCCTCCAACAATCTTCTTTGTTACCTCTTCAAAAAACTCATTCAAAGTAATGAGACATGTTTCCACATGCAGAAAACCATTATGACTATCCCGATCTTCCCTTGCCTCCTCAAAGGGACGTAAATCCTCACCCTCAGAGACGCTCCAACAACTTACCCATCACTGTCGTCAGGCGCACTGGTCTATAATTCCCCGGCTATTTGGGTCACTGCTTCTTTTTCTAGTTCTGCTATGACACTGCTCACAACAAATGTAAAAAGTAATCAGGTTGGTGATATGGCCGATGATATAGGTCCCAGAATGGGTCAGGGTCAGATTTAGGAGCAAGTATAGCTGTTGTCTCTAATCTCCTAAAAAGACACATTTCTGATCTAAATCAATGTTATTCAAATTATGTTGAAAACATGAATGGTGGACACTTTGGATTATGCAAATATATAATCATATTTCTCTTTCCCAAAAGCACACGAACACAGACGAACCGATAAAAAAACTTTGCAAATTTAACTTCAAAGAACGTTGTCCAAATAGTAACTCATGAAAAAAGGAAAAATTGAGAGATTGTCCAAAATGATATTCTAATCCTGAAGATATTCTGCTCACACAAGGTGTGAGCAAATAGAATTTCATCCTGGAACAGCAGGATTTGGGTGAATTCCCTTTGCTGTAGTAAGTGAGGAGATTCCAATGAATTCTGGTCAGGAATCCTCCACGAGGGCGGCACTTAGACTCAGTCTTGAGCACTGCTGCCTCACAGCGCCAGGGACTTTGTTCTGATTCAAGCATCAGGCGACTGTATGTGTGCAATCTGTACATTCTCCCCTTATCTCCGTGAGTGTCTAATGAGTGCTCCAGTTTACTCCGAGAGTCCAAAGATGCGGAGGTTAGGTGGATTTGTCATGTTAAATTGCACAGACCGTTCAGGGATTTCTAGTTTATGTGCTTTAAAGGTAAGTACAGAGTAGGGGAATTCGTCTCGGATTTTTACTCTTCGGAAGTTTGGTGTGGACTTGTTGAACTGAAGGGCTTGTTTGCACATTGTAGGGACTCTATTAAAGAAAAGTAAAGATGATGATGAGTTTTTCTAGATCTCACACTTTACTGTCAAGAGGAACAAGGAACCAGAGAGAGTGAAATAGGCGTTCCTTCTCGTGCAGATTACATTTTCTGCCACTCTGAGTACAATCACACAATAATATCATCAGCTTCCAAACTGGACCATGTAACATCTCGTTGTACATTATCAGAAATATGACTCCATCGCATTCCCGGCGCTATGTCGGTGCATTGTTCCTGCTGTCATATACAGAGTCATTTCCTTCGGGTAAAATGGCACCAGTCGATTTGAACATGTGTGTATATGTGCCTGCGTGATTTGATAATAATATGTTTAATATATTCAGAATACCCGACTTAAAATAAATGCATCCTTTTATTTCTTCTAGCAAAAAGAGAAATTGCTGGCAAAGCTCAATAACTCTGTCAGCATCCTGATGTCTTTTACATGTCGTAATTTTACCAGCCTCCATCATTTCTGCTGATAGCTTATTCTATTCACACACCTCCTTCTGCATGAAAAAGTTGCCCCGTGAAGTCTCTTCAATATGCTTTGCGTCTTACTTTCAACCAATGCCTTCCAGCTTTGGACATCCCTATCCTGGGAAAGAAAAACTATGTCTACTTACCCTATCCATGAACTTGCTGAATTTATGAACTTCTACTGCTGCGAAATGTGTCTCCAATCAATACAAATAGCTGTGCTTTCAGTCTCCCTGGGCCTAAATTCTGAATTTTAATACTGACAACTTTTACTTCTCCTTCAGTTTGTTTATAACATAGTATGAAAGACTTCTGTGGAATTTCAAATGAGTACATTGTGCCCGGAGATACGGACGTTGCCACGAGTCGGCAATAGCCCCGAAAGCTGCAATATCATCTTCGTGTGCGTTTGCGCATCAGCCTATTCTAACATGCTGTGACACACCACAACTAATGTCTCTCAAAGAACGAATTGTGAGTGCATGTGCTGTGCCACCGAGGGAAACCACCATCATCTTTAATTGTTTGGCTATGGTTTCCATCGTAAATCGCTATTATCTGTAGTTTAAATATTAGAGGAAAGTCCTGCAGACGCTCTCTGCACAATCAAGAGTCTCGAATAGATACCATTACTGAACACAAGAGACGAAAAAAGACAATAATATCTGGCCCCAAAACACGGATTCACTACTTCCAGCCACTGGCGTGTGACTGCCATTTACCGAAAACCATGAACTGATACAAGGGAGCTGATTACTGTCCAGTCACGCACACTGACTGTGTCTGCAATCTTTCCCTCGTCTCCCAACCACGTAAGGCAAACAAGGTTCAGGGTCTTTGTGAAAATCAATGCCGGAGTGAGCAGGCCTCCTGAAGAGGGATGGGTATTTTTAATATTGAAAGTGGAGAGTAAGGAGGAGGTATTATCCCATACTGGGCTGAGGAGGGGCAGATGGAGTTTCTTTTGGATTAATGTGAGGTATTGGATTTATCAAATCAAACAAGAGCATGACTGATATAATTAAAATGATTGTATTTGGTAGTGTTGTACAACAGAGACCTCGGCTGTCAGGTATAAGTCTTTAAAATTTGCATCACATTCAGATGGCGTAGTTAAGAAGGCGTTTACTACATTTGTCTTCATTGATCAGACATTATAGTATCGAAATTGGGATGTCATGTTAAGGTTGTACAGGACAGTGGGGAGGATCTCTTCTGGAATACTGTCTCAAGTTCTGGTCGCCCTGCCAGCACATTCCATACACACACCACCCTGTGGTGAAACTGTTCCCCGTTATGTGACATTGAATTTTTTGTCTTCTCATCTTAAACTTTGCCCTCTAGTTTTGGACTTCACTACTCTCAGAAAAGACCTTCACTATTCAACTTGATATTAATAACTTTGATGTGATTATACTGGAGAGAATTCAGAAGATATTAACCTGGATGTTGCTGGGATAGGCTGGATAGGCTAAAAACTTTTTTCACTGGTGAGTGTGAGATTGTGCGGTAAAATTGCAGAGGTTTGTACAATCATGAAGAGTAGAGGTGAGTTAAAGTGCAGATGTCTTTTCTTTATAAAGGTCGTGAGAGGCAATTATTTTCTAGTGAAGATGACTTGTGGAATGAACTTATTATAGCGAGTGCAGGAAGTATGTAGAGTTACAACGATTAAAAATCGTTGCGTGCAGCAGTGAGAGTGATAGAGCATGATCCTTCTTCGGGCTTCGGTGTTTTAACACATATATCCTGCAGAGCGGGGAAAGTTGTTAATCATTGTCCTGTATTGCTGGACATTTCTTCAAACAACAGATAATACACTGAGCTGAATGGTGAGCTCAGATCATGCTTCGTGCGTCTGGTGTTTTGGACCCCTCCACAAAGAGAATGGTTACCCTCTGTATGAGCCCATGCACCAGGACATCCGTGCGCCTGCCCACAAATCCGTTCTGTAATTTCCCGTTATGTGCCATGCTTGGGGTAAACTGTGCAGCGTAGTTCCGAACTGGGAAACCTCAACCATGTGCCAACGGCCATTTAAATATGGCACAGTGCCAGGGATCACATAATATACCGGGGGTCCAAGCGATGGTGGGTGCCTCCAGCCACAATGAATGGTAGAATCGAAACAGGCCCTTCAGCCCAACAAGTGCACACTTACCCTCCAAAGAGGGATCCACCCAGATCCATTTACCCCTTCACCTAGCACCACGGGCAATTTAGTATGACAAATTTTACTAACCTGCACATTTTTGGACTGTGGGAGGAAACCGGTTCCCCCCGCACGAAACGCACTCAGACACGGGGTGAATGTCCAAACTCCACACAGTCAGTTACCTGAGGCAGGAATTGAACCCGGGTTTATGGCACTGCGAGGCAGCAGTGCTAACCACAGCAACACTGTGCCACCCATCCATGCACTGTTGTGGTCTACGCAACTCTGTGGGCTGGACAGATATCTATCTGGGTTTATAGACCAGAGCTCTGCTGCAGTCTGCATACATCCCAGTACTGAACAGATATCTAGTCAGGAATTATAGATCAATGCCCTGCTGTGGTTTGCATGCTTTTCAGATATCTAATCCTTGTTAATAGATCACATACATGGGCTGTAGGTCTCCATACCTCCCGGTGTTAGACAGATACGTAGTCCAGATTCATAGATTAATGCACTGCGGTGGTGTGTAAAGCTTCTGGTGCAGGCCAGATTTCTCGTCCGGTTTACACATCAAAGCCCTACTGTGTTCTGCGCCGATCCGAGTGCTGGACCGATATCTAGTCCGGCTTTATAGATCAATGCACGGGTGCGGACTGCACAGCATCCCATACTGAACAGGCAGAAGGCCAGAAGAACACAGCAAGCCAGGCAGCATCAGGAGGTGCAGAAGTCGATGTTTTAGCTTTAACTCTTCTTGATGACTCTTGCAGAAGTATTACACCTGAAACATTGAATTTTCCATCTCCTGTTGCTGCCAGGCTTGCTGTGTTCTTTCAGTCTCCAGCTTGCCTACTCTTGAATCCAAAATCTGCAGCTTTTATGTGGCTTTCCCAGCTTCCCATACTGGACCATGCTTGGTCAAGTTATAGCATCAGTGCTCTGATTTGGTCAGTATAACATTGCTCTTTGGACTGATTGCCGGTTTGTATTGACTAGTGCAATGAATGAATCGTCAGTGTTCCATTTTGGACCGATTGCTGGGTTTTACCAATCTGCTCTACACCTTGATCCATGGTGAAAATATATTTCCTCTGGGTTCATGGTGTCTGGGCTGTTTCTGTGACGTAGATTGAAAATGTCATATAATTAACCATTTCAGCTGATATGACTATGCCTTTAGTTAGTATTCATGTCCACCTTTCACTCTATTGATGTTGCTGTGAACCCATGCACAGAATAAAATTTTCGTGAATACCCACTGTCCTGGCAGCAGCCACAGCCTCTTCATTCAGAAACAGTCGGCCATTCCCATCGTCCTCAGGACTGCACGTGGAAAGGACCGGTGGCCTCTCAGATAAAGGTCGCCGTCTTGAAACACGGCTCATAAAACGCTCCGCTTCAACACTCTGCACCTCCAACCAACCACATTAAAATATCCCGTGTGAACCTTCCTGTACAGATGGTATCGCTAAGTCGTGTAATCCCTCTACAGTTATGTATTATGCTTAATTTTCCTGAAAAGAAGGTTCCTGCTTACCTACGTTGTAGTCTATTTATCAAGTCGTTCTATCCATTTACAGATTTCTAACTCCTGTTGGTACCTTTATTTCCTGTCTCTCTCAGTGACATTTTAAATTTACTTTGAAAACGTTTGTTCCATTTCTGGAAACCGTTGATACTGGGTGCAAATAGTTCCTCAACTTGGTACTGGTCAATGTGTCACTGCATTCGTTAATTTGTCTTAAACTGATAGAAACTGATTAATCACTAATTTATCCCTGTTCTTGACTCAGTAACGAGTCTTCCTCGTATTCCCGGGTAGCAACACTGTAAGGCTGCATGATAATTTCCATTTTCTGTGTAACAGGTGTGAGAGATTGAAGGATCATCTCCAAGTGCTGAGTAAAGGCCTCGAATGGTTGAATGGCCTCATTCTGTTCCACTTTAAAACTCTTGATGGGCTGAATAGTATAGGTGTAGTTGTGAAGCGTGTTGAAAATTTTGGAAGAATAAGTGAACAGCCCACCTCTGATTTTATGATGGAGGGAACGTTATTGATGTTCCAACTGCTCAAAGTACAAAATGTCTCAAGTATGTCCGGTTTTAAATTGCATATGCTCTACTTCACAGCAGGAAGGGCCACATAACACAGTGGGCAGTATCTTCAATATGAGGCAGAGGCTTCCCCTCCATCATGACTGTGTGCTGGCTGTTCCTACAGATTCCATTCAGGACAGATCCATCTGTGGCAAGTAGCATAGTCAGAATGTTTCCATCGTGTTGTTTCTGCTAGCACTTCCCAGATTCTGGCTGCCCAGACAGTGATAGGTTTGTGGAGACACTCTAGGTCATGGACATTGAAGTCCCACAAACAGACTAAATTCTGTGTTCTTGTCACCGTCAGGGCTTCCTCTAATTTATTTCGAATGGAACAGAGCTATCGACGAGAGGTGGTGGCGAGGGCAATCGATGTCCATTATTCGGCGATTTCCTTAACCACATTTGACATGTTAGAATGTGGATTCCTGGGTTCTGGAATCAATGTTCGGCATTTGCAGGCTAACACCTTACCTCACTACATCCCAGGTTGCCCCCACCACTGCTGGATCTGTCCTGACATTGGGACAGGATATACCGAGAGATGGTGGTGGGGATTCATGAAACATTAACCACCAGGCCTGATTCTTTGCGTATGATGGTGTCAGACTCTTTCAAAACAGGGGGTGTGGTGCTAGAAAGCATAGCAGCTCAGGCAGAATCTGAGGACCAGGGGAATCGACGTTTCGAGCATAACCCATTCATCAGAAATTTGGCTTGTGGCCCCGGACGCTGAGAGATGAATGAGAGGGGGCTGGGGGTGGGCAAATTGAGATAATGTGGGGGGAAGTATATTGAGAAAATTGATGAAATCCACATTGGTCACTTGTAGTTGCAGCATCCCAAGGTGGAAGATGATCCACCATGCATCGGATGATTCGAGTTTGGCGATGGAATAGTCCCAGGAACTGCATGTCGTTGGTGGCTTGTGGAGGTGTGGTAAAGTGTCCAACCACTGGGCGGTGGGATTGGTTGGTGCGAGTGTCTCAGATATCTTCACTGAAACGATCTGCAACTTGGTTTCTGATGTCCCTGAAGCAGAGGCGATCACACCGAGTGCAACAGATAGACTGGGTGTTGTGTGTGGAGGGCCAGGTACATTTCTATCGTGTATGGAAGGACTCTTGGTGTCCTTGGACAGAGGTGAGGGAAAAGGAGTGGGTGCAGGTTTTGGAATTCCTGCGGTGGCAAGGGAAGGTGCAGGGGGTGGAGGGGTGATGGTGGGGGGAGGGGTACGCTGTGGGAGTAATTGAGGGAATGGTCTCTCTAGTACACTGATGGGGTGGGGGTGAATTTCCTTTTTGTGGATTCTGTTTGTTATTGATGGAAGTGGGGGATGAAGGTGCAACGTATATGGAGATTGGTGGGGAGCAAGGTGTGGACCAGGAGGTTTTGTTCTTGTTGTGGCTGGAAGGGTGGGGGTCGAAAGCAGAGGAGCGAGCAATGGAGGAGATCTGTTCGAGGGCATGGCGGATCAAGTGGGAGGAAAAATTACAGTGTTAGAAGAAGGAGTTCATCTGTGAGTTTCTGATTTGAAATTGGTCATCCGACGAACAGATGCACCAGAGATATGGGAATTTGGAATAAAGGAGGGCACTTGTGTCGGAGGCAAGGGAGGAACAGCTAGCTGTGGGAGTCGGTGGGTTTGGAAGAGATGTCTGTGATGTTGGTCGCCGGATATTCAGATGGAGATGACCAGGAAGGGGAAAGACGCTTCCGAGATGGTACAAGAAGGAGAGGATGGTGTCAGGCATGCTCCAGGAAGAGAAGGAAGATGTCAGACATGTTCCTAGAAGGAGAGGGAGGCGTCACAGATGGTACAAGAAGGCGACGATGGTGTCTGAGATTGTCCAAGAAGAGAAGGGAGTAGTACAAAATGTTCTCGAAAGGGAATGAAGGTGTCTGACATTGCCCAGGAAAGTGCAGGAGGTGTGCAGGATGGTCTGGGAAGGAGATGGATACGTCTAAAACGGTCCAGAAAGGGGAGGGATGTGTCGAAGATGCTCGTGAAAGGGGAGGGAGGTGTCTGGGTTGGTCGCGAACGGGGATGGAGCTGTCTAACGTGGTCCAGGAAGGGGAGGGTAGGTGTCCGCGAAAATACAGGAGGTGAACACGGTGTCCCATATGGACCAGGATGGGGATAACGATATCTGAGATGATACAGGAAAGGGTGCATGTTTCTGAGGGAGACTGGGTAAGGGGTGGGATATGCTTAACATGGTCCTGGAAGTGAAGGGAAGTGTCAGAGGCACCCCAGGAAGTGGGCGAAAGTGTCTGAGTTAGTCCAGGAAATTGAGGGAGCTGTCTCAGGTGCATCGGGAGAGAACAGAGTTATCAGAGATGGTCTGAGAAGGGGACGGAGGAATCTGAGATTATATGAGATTGTATAGGATTGTTAGAGAGGTGCCTGCAATGGTCTGGAATGTGGAGGAGATGCCTGAGATAGTTTGTAAATGGGAGGGAGACATCCGTGATAGTTAATAATGGAGTAGAATGTTTCTGCGATGGCCTGGGAAAGGGAAGGAAGTATCTAACATAGTCCAGTATGGGGAGGGATCTGTACAGGAGGGTCCAGGGGACGATGAGAGGTGTTGTACATGATCCAGGAAGGGGAGGGTGTTTCCCAAATTGTTAGGGAAGCGGAGATAAATGTCTGAGATGGTCTGAGAAGGTGAGGGAGGTGTTCACAATGGTCCAGGAAGAGGAGGGAGCTGCTGAGATGATCCGGAAATGTGAGGGATGGGTCTAAGATTATCCAGAAAAGGGTGGGAGATGTCAGCGAATGTACCAAAAGTGGAGGGAAATGTCCCAGACTGTCCAGGGAGGAGAAGGAGTTGTCTGAGATGGTCTGGGATGTGGAGGGAGGTGCCCAAGACGATTCATGACGGGAAGGTAAATGGCTGAGATGCCATGGGTAGGAAACGTGCGTGTCTGAGATGCTCTGAGAAGGCGAGGTGGCATCTGAGGTGCAGGAAAGAGAGGACTACGTCCAAGATGGTCTGGTAGGGGAGGGGCTTTACAAGATGATCCGGGACGGGAAAGTAAGTGTCTGAGACCGTCTGGGAAGGGGTGGGATATATCTGCCATGGTCTGAAACGGAGAGGAGGTGTCACAGTTAGTCCCAGAAGAGGAGGGAGGAGGCCTAGATGGTTCTGGAAGGGAAGGGAGTTGTCTGAGATGGTCCAGCAAGGGGAGGGAAGAATATGAGATGGTCCAGGAAGGGGAGGGAGATGTCCAAGATGGTCCACGTGAGCCTGAAGTCGGAGTGGAATGTGTTGGCAACGTTGATGATCTGTTCAACTTCCTCAAGGGAGCAAGACGTGGAGCCGATACAGACATTGGTGCAGTGGAGAAAAAGGTGGGAAGTGGTGCCATTTGAACTGCGGAAGATTTCCCGGACCATTCTGTACCCAACATTCTGTAAGTGGTTTTACCTGAAAGATTTTGGAACTGACATTGTATATCTGACATTCCCTGGAACATTATGTAACAACGTTTTAAAGCAGATGTTCCCTGTAACATTTTGCATTTAACATTGCATAGCTGACATTCTCTGGAATATTCTGCACCCAGCATTCTGTAACTGACATGCCCCGGTGCATTCTGTAGCAGAGATTCGATAACTGCTATTCCCTGGAACAGTCTATCCCTGAAATTATTTGTGAACGGCGGAACGTCAGTGAATTGAGCAAAAGTTAAGATCCCGAGGGAAGTGACACTGTTCCAAAGTCCCATCAGGCAGTTAAAGAGTGAGTTAGTTTTCCCTCCGTTTACAATTCTTCGTGATACAGGATTAGCCACAATTTAGTCTAAAAGACAGAAATTCCCAACCTCGGTTTGTCTTCCAGGAACTGAGAGAGAATCTTTAAGGGCGGAAACATTTTCAGCCACCGTGAAACTGAGAAAAAATGACCAGTGTCTGCTTTCGAGAGATGGAGTGTGTGGGAATGCTCAAGAAGCCATCTGTGCTTAGGATGTGCAGCTGTGTGTTTGTAGAGGAAGAGTTTCGGTGCTTTATAACACATTTTTGTCACTAATTAAGACCTTCCCATTAGCTTTTCCAGTTCCAATTATTTTAATAATTCGCGACATACAGTGACACATATGAAAATCTAATGCTTTTCTCAATCAAACTGGTCATTTGCCTCCAGGCAGATGTGTGATATGTTTGTTTTACTTCTTCACAGTTAACGTAGTGACGATCTACGTCCTGATTTACAAAGATTGTGGATTGTCTTTGTGTGTCAGACGTTACCTGGGATCCATGGCTGGAGCAGATCTACTGGTAATTATCCTCGATCTGACACTCAGACACATTCCTATTATTTATTGGGAACAGTTTTATTTCCTGATGAATATCCCCGTGTGTAATATCCACGCCATCCTACTTTATGCAGCCACTGACTGTTCTGTCTGGTTCACCGTCGCTTTCACCTTTGATCGGTTTGTGGCCATTTGTTGCCAGAAGCTGAAAAGTAAATATTGCAGTAAGAAAACGGCGGCTGTTGTTCTGGGAGCAGTGAGTGTGCTGAGCTGTTTAAAGAACATTTTCTGGTATTTTGTGCTCACAGCTTGGTATAGACTGGGGAACCAGCCCTGGTTTTGTTATGGAACAGGAGGTCTTGATTTCTTCGGTGTCTGGGTCATAATCGAGATCCTACATAACGTTCTAACACCGGCTCTCCCATTTATCCTGATCCTGCTACTCAATGTTTTCACCGTCAGACACATTTTAGTGACCAGCAGAGCCCGCAGGAGGCTCCGGGCTCACACCAATGGGGACGCTCAGTCTGACCCAGAAATGAGAAACCGAAAAAAATCCATCATTTTACTGTTTGTGATCTCAGCCAATTTCATCCTGTTATGGTCAACATTAATGGTGTATTCTATATCGTACCGGATGTGGTGGACTTTGGACACTCCTGTGCTTCTCCATAACTTTGTGCAGGAATTTGGCTTCATGCTGCAGCTCCTCAGTTGCTGCACAAACACTGCAATTTATGCTGTGACTCAGACCAAATTCAGACAGCAAATGAAGAACGTGCTGAAAGATCCTTTTGGCCAAATTCATCAATCAATCAAATTAACTAATTAATCAATCCATTTAGTATTTATCTATTTGAGATCAATATTTCAGCGATGGAGCAGGCTGTCGATCTGGTAACAGAACAGACCGTGGCGCTGATTGTCCAATCTCAATCCGCAGCGGGTTACAGGAACACATTTCAATATTTCTCTCAACTCAGGGGCCAGTGAGAAAAGGCAGGTTCGCACTGGCTGTATTCATCACTTCAATTTGCAAACAATAAAGTGTTTATTAAAAAAAAAGTGCAGTGCAGCAGAGTGAATGGTATTGTTGTGTGTCTTTTGTTCAATGGGTTGATCTGGAGACAGACATACACATTCCCAAATCCTGGTCATCAGGGAATGGTATAGCAGCGTTGAGTCTACGCCCCTCTGCCATTGCTTTACGGAGGAATGAGTGTGATGGAGTGTGGGGGGGGGGGGGAGTGTGCAGAAGAATGAACGTGACGGCGGGGGTTTGTGTGGGGAAGTGTGCATGACAGTTGGTGAGTGAGCCCGGAGGAAGTATGACGGTTGGGAAAGTGTGTGATGGTGGCAGACTGTGTCGTGGAGGAAGTGTGACGGTTGGGGAAACGTGAAACGAATGTCTGTGATTGTGGTGGAGTGTGCCTGGAAATAAGTGTGATGGTGGGGACTGTGCAGGAGGGACAGAATGACAGTTGGGGATTATGTGGGTGATTACCGTGACAGTGTGGGACCGTGTGGGGGAGATTGTGGTGTTGGATGAGTACTCGGGACAGCGTGCGTTACGGTAGGGCATTGTGCAGGAAAAAGTGTGATGGTTGAGGAGGGCATGGGGTGAGGATTGTGCTGGTCGGAGACTGTGCGTGATTGTGTAATGGTGGCAGATTGTGCGGAGGAGTGAGTGTGACGGTGGGAGATGCTAAGGAGAGTGAGCGTGAGGGTGGTGCTGTGTATGGAGCACTGAGCATGACGGTGGTGTAGAATTCAGAGGAGCATGTGTGACTGTGCAGATGTGTACAGGGAGATGAGTATGACAATCGGGGAGTGTGTGGGGAAATGAGCAAGATTGTAGTGAGGAGTGTGGGGGAGTGCGTGTAACACTGGGAGCATGCACGGGGCACTGAGCATGATAGTGGAGGAATGCGTAATGGAAGGAGTGTAACAGTGGAGGATTGCGCAGGGCAGTGAGAATAACCATGGGGGAGAGTGCGGGGGAGTTAGCATTACAGTGGCCAAGTGGGAGGGGTAGTGAGCGTGACGGAGGATCGTGTGGAGATGAGTGAGCATGACTGCGGAAAAATGTGCGGCAGGGTGAGCATGAGAGTGGGGAGTGTGGGGTGCAAGTGTGATGGTTGTCAATTTTGTGACGGAGTGAATGTTAGGGTGGGCAAATGTGCGGGAATGAGATTGTTTACAGAACAAGTCGGGGTACTGAGAGTAGCAGTGGTCGATTGTTTGGAGGGGCAAACGTGCCATGGTGGAGGATTTGCGGGAGAGAGTTTGTTGGTGGGTGTGTGTGCAGGAGAGTGCGTGTTTGAGTGTGTGTCAGCGACCGGAATGTAATGCTCGGAAAATGTCGGGGGTATTGAGAGTGACTGTAGTGGATTTTGCGTTGGAGCGAGAGTGACGTGGGTGTGTGTGCAGCGGAGTGAGCGTGACGGTGGTGGAAATCTGTCAGGGGGTCAGGGTGACCATAAAGGAGTAAATATGCGGGTGTCGGGGTGAGGGGGTAAGGGTGACGGAATGAGTTGAGGGGGCCAGGCTGACGTGATGAAGCGATTCTTAGGGGGTCACGATGACGATGACGAAGACGATGACGGAATGAGAGTGAGTGGGTCAGGGTGACAGTAACAGACTGGATGTGAAGGGTCCGGGTAATAGTGACAAAGAGAGTCTGAGGGGTCAGTATGATTTTGAAAAGTAAGTATCGGGAGTCAAGATGATGATGTCTGAGTGAGTGTGATGTGGTCATGGTGATGGTAAAGAAATGAGTGTGAGCGGATCATGGTGACAGTGATGGAGTGTGTGTTGACAGAGAGAGAGAATGAGCGTG
This sequence comes from Hemiscyllium ocellatum, assembly GCF_020745735.1. Taxonomy (NCBI): domain Eukaryota; kingdom Metazoa; phylum Chordata; class Chondrichthyes; order Orectolobiformes; family Hemiscylliidae; genus Hemiscyllium; species Hemiscyllium ocellatum. The sequence continues at coordinate 28,247,088 of NC_083446.1, forward strand.
AGGGGTTTAGGAATATTGTGATGGAGTGAATGTGCGCGAATCAGGGTGATGGAGAGGGAGTGAGTGTGACGAGTTCAGGGTCACGGTAATGGGCTGAGTGTGAGGGGGTCAGTGTGACCATTACGGGCTGAGTATGAGGGGGCAGTGTGAAGGTGAATGTGAAGGGGTCAGGTATTATGGTGAATGGAGCGAGTGTAGCGTAGTCATGATGATGACGATGAAGTGAGTGTGAGGGGGTGAGCTGGACAATGATAGAGTGATCGTGAGTGGCCCATGGTGATGCTGATGGAGTGAGCATGAGGTGGTCAGGGTCAGAGTTAGGGATTGAGTTTCAGGGGATCAGCGTGACAGTGATGGAATGATTTTGATTGGTCATTGCGATAGCGACAGAGTGAGTGTAAGCCAGTCACTGTGATGTTGATGGAGTGAATGTTCGTGGGTCAGTACGACACTGACTCTTTGGGAGATGTTCAAGGTGACGGTAAAAGCGTCAGTGTGCGGGAATCCAGGTAATAGAGACTGAGTGAGTGTGAGATGGTCAGGCGAGATGGTGACGGAGTGAATGTGAGGTGTTCACGGTGATGTTGACGGAATTAGTTTGAGAGGGTCAGGGTGACGATGATGCAGAGAGTGATAGGATTTCAGGGTGAAGGTGACAGAGAAAATGTGAGGGACCAGGGCGGTAGTGACAGAGTGAGAGTAGGGGGTCAGAATGATGCTGATATTGTGAATGTGAGGAGGTCAGGGCGAAGGAAACACAGTGCGTGGATGGGAATCAGGGTGACGGAGTTTGAGTGACTTTGAAGGGGTGAGGGGGTCTGTGATAGAGAGAATGTGAGGGGGTCAAGCGAGACGGTGACGGCGTGAGTGTGAGGTTCTCAGGCTGATGGTGACTGAATGAGTTTGAGGGGGCAAGGGTGACAATACCGGAATGATTGTGAGGGCTCAGTGTATCGGGGACAGAGGGAGTGTGAGTGGATCAGGGTGAGAGTGACGGAGTAAGTGTTGGGTGTGAGAAAAAAAGCTCACACACGTCAATAATTTCAGTCCGAGACAAGATCTGAATCAGTAACGTCATTTATTTCACAATTGCAAGTGGGTGCGATGTCCACTGTTCACAAGCCAGAGCCAATCACATCCTGAATTCAACGAATACACGATATTTATGTTATTTGGTTCCCATTTTCTTATCCCATTGCTCCTCCCCGTTTACATCTTCCACTTCTCTAAGACCGGCACCTATTACTCCTGTTTATCTCTTGCCTTATCCAGCCTTGTCTGTGACAAAATGCTTATTTCTGGCCTCTCAAGGCTGTTTGACCACATCCCGCTGTGACTCATTGTTAGGTATATCCTTGCTTCACCATTATCTTCTCCCTCCATCTGTGCTTTCGCCAAACATACTGATCCCTATGACCTTTTAATTGGGGTTTGTTCCTGTGTTACTGCAAAAGTGGGAAACAGATGCTTAGAACTACTGCTTGTGCAAGCTATTCTGGCTTAACCTACATCTTCACAGCCCCTTATCTATTTGTCAGCAACATCCACCATATTTTTGCTGTCACGTTTCATTCTTGCATACAATTTTATCTAATACAAAAACTATTATGTATTTCCTCCAAATAGTTTGCATTCTAGTTGACTCAGCTCTTAGTTGAAACAATTACACACTGGTGTGAGTTCATTCACCTTGCATAAGTAATTATAATTGCAGATGAATCACTACTTTACCTATATCCCACATTGTGGGTCAGGCATGGCAGTGATGTGAGGAGTGAGAGGAGGGCAGAGTGATAGTGATAGAGAGAGAGAGTAGAGTGTCAGGCGTTACGGTGATGGACAGACTATAAATGGCCCAAGGTAATACTTACAGAGTGAGTGTGAGGGAGTCAGTGTGACATTGACGGAGTGAGTGTGAGTGTGTCATTGCAGTAGTAACAGAATTGGTGTGAGTGGGTCAGTTTGACTGAGTGAGTCTGAGAGCGTCAGATTGATAGAGACAGAGTTTGTTTGACAGGACTTTAAGACCATGACAGAGCGAGGATGAGGGTGTCAGGATGACTCAGTGTAAGAGTGGGTCATTTGTGATTGTGCCTGAAGGGATCAGGGTGATGGTGACGGAGTGCATCAGGGGATCAGCATGACGGTGAAGTAGAGAGAGTGAGAGGGTGAGCGAGTTGGTGATGGAGTGAGTGTAAACCAGTCAGGATGACGGTAACGGAGTGAGTGAGGGGGCCAGGGTGTCAGTCATCTAAAGCGTGTGACGGGGCCCATGTGACAGTGATGGTGTAAGTGTGGGATAGTCAGGATGATGATGAGAGCGAGTGCGAGGGGTCAGGGAGGCGGTGATGGAATGTGTGTAAACGTGTCAGGATAACAATGATAGAGTGAATTTGAAGGGGTCAGGGTGAAGAAGATATGCAAGTGTGGGGCAGTCAGGATGATGATGACAGCGAGTGTGAGGGGGATAGGCTGACAGTGACGAAGCGATTTTAAGGGGGTCAGGATGAGGATGACGGGGTAAGAGTGAGTGGGTCAGGGTGACGGTAACAGAGTCGATGTGAGGGGTCAGGATGGCAGTGACGGGTGAGTTATTTGATGGTCAGCTGAGACGGTGATGGAGTGAGTGTGAAGTGCGCACGGTGGTGGTGACAGAATGCGTTTGTGGTGATCAGGGCGATGATGACGGTATGAGTGTGAGGGGCTCAGGATTACGGTGGTTCGTGTGTGTAGGTGGTCAGGCATGAAGGTAATCGAGTCAGTATGAGGGGTCAGGGTGATTGAGTAAGTGTGAGTGGGACAGGGTGACAGTGATGTACGGAGTTTCGGGGTCAGGAGTTATGGCGATAGACTGAGTGTGCGGGGGTCAGGGTGGTCTTTACAGAGTGAGTGTGAGAGATTCGGGGTGACATTGACAGTTTGATTGTAAGGGCGGTTAGGGTGACAATGACAGTGTGTCTGAGCATGTCAGGGTGACGGTAATGGAGCTAGTGTGACGGGACAAGAGTGAAGTAAATGAGTGAGTGTGAGGGGTCATCATGACAGTGACGGATCGACTGTGAGTGTCTCAGGATGATGGAGTGAGTGAGTGGATCAATTTTAACGGTGACAGATTTAGACAGCGGGTTTCAGTGTGACTGTGATGGAGTGTGCGTGAATGGGTCAGGGTGACATTGATACAGTGAGTTGAGGGCAGTGAAAGTGATGGAGTGAATGTGAGGTGGTCATGGTGACGGTGACAGAGTGCATGGGAGGAAGTCAGCCTGACGGAATGAGTGTGTGATTGTGAGGGCGAGAGTGATGGAATGAGTTTGAGGGGGTCATCGTAAGACTGACGGAGTGAGCGTAAAGAGGTCATGTTTATGGTGTTGGAACGAGTGTGAGGGGGTCATGGATGATGGAGGAAATTTAAAGGAGTCAGGGTAAGAGAAAGGGAGTGAGTGCGAGGGGTCAGGGTGACACTGGTAGAGTCAGTGTGGGGGGTCAGGTTGAAAATGACACAGTGAGTGTGAGGGGGTAAGTGTGACGGCGATGGAGTGAGTGTAAGTGAGACAGGGTGTTGATGATCGAGTCAGTATGAGGGGGTCAGGGTGAAGGTGGCACAGTGAGTGTGAGGGGTTCAGGTTGAGTGTGACGGAATGAACACCAGATGTTTAGAGTGACTGCGATTGCAGCTGTAAGCGTGATGATGAAGGAGTGAAGGGATCATGGTAAAAATGATGCAGTGTGTCACGGTGTCAGGCTAGCAGAGACAGAGTGAGAGTGAGAGTTCAGGTTGATGGAGTGAGTGTGCGACGTCATCGTGAGAGTGACAGAGCAAGGTGAGGGTGTCAGGAAGATGGATGTGTATGTTTAGGTTAGTTGTGACCGTGACAGAGTGAGTGTGAGGGATTCAGTTTGATTGATGGAGCTTTGTGAGGGTGTCAGGCTGACGGAGTGAGTGTGAGGGGTAGGCTGGGATTGATACGGTCAGTGTGAGTGGGTCAGGATGACAATGATAGACTCAGTGTGAGGGAGTCAGGGTGACGGTGGCGGAGAGAGTGTGAGTGGGTAAGGGTGGCATTGATGGAGTGAATGTTAGGGTTTCAGCGTAACGTTGAAGGAGGGACTATGAGGCTGTCATTGTGAAGGTGACTGAACGAACATGAGGGGATCACGGTAAAATTAATGGAGTAAGTATGAAGGTGTCAGGATTGCAGAGACAGAATGAAAGTGAGAGTTCAGGATGACAATGTGAATGTGAGGGCGTCAGGCGATGGTGATGCAGTGAGTGTTGAGGTCTTATTGTGACAGTGACAGAGTGAGTGTGAGGGATTCACTGTGACTGTGATGGAGTGTGTGTGTTGGTGTCAGTGTATCAGTAATGGAGTGAGAGTGAGGATGGTCAATGTCACAATTATGGACAATGTGTGAGGGTGAACCCGATGGAGTGACTGTGAGGATTGCAGCGTGATCGTGACAGAATAAGTATGTGGAGGCAGGATAAGCGTTACAGCGTGAGTGTGAGTGGGTCAGAGTGATGGGGAAGCATTGAGTGTGATGGGATAATGATCAGGGTGACGGAGTGAGCTTGACAATGTCAGGGTGGCAGAAACAGAGTTAGAGTGAGAACTCAGGGAGATTGAATGTGATTTAGCGCATCAGGGTGATAGTGATAGAGTGAAAATGGGGGTCATTGTGATAGTGACAGACCAAGGATGAGTATGTCAAGATGATGGAGAGTGCAATTGGGTCAGTTGTAACGGTGACAGAGTGGGTGTGAGAGCGTTAGTGTGACTGTGATAAGTGTGTGTTTGTGGAGGGGTGTCATCGGGATAATGACTGGGTAAGTGTTAGGCAGTCAGGGTGACACTGATGGAGAGAGTCTAAGGGTGTCAGGGTGACGGTGATGAAGTGAGTTTGAGCAGTTCAGTGTGACAGTGACGAACTGAGGGTTAGAGAGGTCGGGGCGACAGTGACGGAGTGAGTCAGTGTGATGGTGATGGAATGAGTGTGAGAGTATCAGGGTGACAGGTTTGTAATAAATGTAAGTTGGTCTGGGTGACAGCGAGAGAGGCAATGTAATGGTGTCAGGGTACAGTGCCGGAGCGAGTGTGAGGGGTTCAGCGTGACAGTGACAGAGTATACGTGAGGGAGTCAGTGTGATTGTCATGTTGTGAGTTTCAGGGTACCAGAGTAATGGAGACGGAGTGAGTGTAAGGGATTCAGGTTGACCGTGACAGTGTGAGTGTGAGGGCGTTAGGGTGACGGAGTGTGTGTGAGTGGGTCAGGGTCACGGTGACGGAGTGAGTGTAAGGGAGTCATTGTAACAGTGATGGAGTGTGTGTGAGAGTCAGGATGTCAGTAACAGAATGAGTGTGAGGGCAGTCACGGTGACCATGATGAAATGAGTCTCAGGGGTTCAGCGTGACAGTGACAGAGTATGTGTGAGGAGTCCAGGGTGGGAGTTGCAGTGTAAGTGTGAGGGTGTCAGGGTGATAGTGACAGAGCGAGTGCGAGGGGATCAGGATGGTGGTACTTGCGTGAGGGGGAGGTGGTCAGGCTGATGGAGTGAGTGTAAGGGGTCGAGTGAACATGATGGAGTCAGTGTGAGGAGGTCAGGGTGACGGTGACAGAGTAAGTTTGATGGGGTTAGGCTGACATGAACGGCGTCAGTGTGCATCAGTTAGGATGACGGTGATGACTGGAGCGTGAGGATGTCAGGCTGTCGGTGATGGAGTGAGTGTGAGGGTGTCATGGCCAGGCTGACAGAATGAGTTTGACAATGTCGGGTAAAGAAACAGAGTGAGTGAGAAGGCAGGGAGTCCGAATGAGTGTTAGGACATCAGGGTGACAGTGATGGAGTGAGAGTGAGGTGAGATCGAGTCAGTGACAGAAAAAGGGTGAGTATGTCGAGATGAAGGAGACTGTAAGTGGGTCAGTTGTGACGGGGCAGAGTGAGTATGAGAGAGTCAGCGGGACTGTGATGGAGAATATGTGAGGCGTGTCAGAGAGTCAGTGATGGATTCTGTGTAGGGGGTCAGAGAGACATTGACACTGTAACTGTAGGGCGGTCAGGATGACATGGATGGAGTGAGTGTGATGGTGTCAGTGTGAAAGTGACAGAGTGAGTGGGAGGTGTTTTGTGTGACAGTGACGAAGTTAGAATGTGGGCCCAGAGTGAGAGCTACAGAGTGAATGTGCCGGCATCATGCTGATGATGGTGAGTGAGTGTGAGGGGTTGACGGTGATACTGACAGAGTGAATAGGAGTATGTCAGGTTGATGGTGACCGTGTGAGAGTCAGCGGGTCAGGCTAACAGAGTGACTGTGAGGAGGTTAGGGGAAGAGTGGCGGAGTGAGTGAGGGGGTCAGCATGAAGATTTTAGAGTCAGTGTGAGGGCGTCAGGGTAAAGATGGCAAAGTGAATGTGGAGGGGTCAGAGTGACAGTGATGGAGTGAGTACAGAGAATCGGGCGTGATTGTAACGGAGTGAGTGTGGGGAGGACAGGATTGTGATGACAGAGTGAATGTGAGAGGTGAGACTGACAATCACCGCGTGAGTGTAGGGGGCCAAGCGTGATGGTGACGGTGTGAGTGTGAGTGGGTCAGGCTGACAGTGATGGAGTGAGTTTGAGCGGGTCAGATTGACAATGACGCAGTGAGTGTGACGGATTCAGGATGACAGTGACGGAGTGCGTTTGAGGGCGTCAGGTTGACCGTGACACAATGAGTATGAGGGGGGTCAGCCTGATTGTGGCGAAATGAGCGTGAGCACATTTGGCTGATGGCGACGGAGTGAGTATGAGAGTTTCAGTGTGACGGTGATGGAGTCAGTGTCAGGGGTCAGTGTGACGGTGATGGAGTGTGTGTAAGGTGGTCTGGTGGATTTGTGTAGGTCAAGGTGACGGTGATGCAATGGGTGTGAGGGAATCAGGGTGACAGTTACCGAGTGAATTTCAGGCGGTCAGTTAACGGCTATGGAGTTAGTGTGAGGGGTTCATGTTCATATTGCTGGAATGATTTGCAGGGGTTCAGACGAGAGTGAGGTTTTGAGAGTGAGGGGTCAATTTGAAAGTGTTTGGAGTGACGGAGTGTGTCCCAATGGGTCAGGGTTACAGTGATGGAGGGAGTGTGGAGGGCTCAGGGGAACGGTGTGTATATGAGTGTGTCAGGGTGACCGTAAGGCAGTGAGTGTGTGGTTTCAGAGGGATGATGACGGAGTGTGTGTGAGGCTTCAGGGCAACAGTGATGGAGTGAGAGTGAGGAGGTTCAGGGTGACGGTGATGGAGAGAGTGGCAGCGGGTCAGGTTGACGATTTTAGAGTCAGTGTGAGGGCATCAGTGTGAAAGTGAGATTGAGTGTGAAAGGGTCAGGCTGACAGTGAAAGAGTGAGTGCCGTAAGTCAGGTGTGATGGTAACAGAGCGAGTGTAAGTGGTCAAAGTGACGGTGATGGACTGGGCGTGTGCGGGTCAGGGTGCATGTTCCGGAGTAAGTGTGAGGGGTTCAGGCTGACAGTGATGGAATATGAATGAAGACGTCAGGGTGATGGTGATGGAGTGATCGTGAGGGGATCAGGCTGACATTGATGGAGAAAGCATGTGTGTGGTTCAGTGTGACAGTGAAGGAATAAGTGTGAGGTGACCAGTGTGAAGTTGCCAGAGTGAGTGCGACTGTGTCACAGTGACAGTGACCAGTGATTGAAAGCAGACAGATAACGGTGATGGAGTTAGTGTGAGGGTGTCAGGTTCACATTGACGGAGTGACTGTGCAGGGGTCTGGGAGACAGAGTGAGTGTGAGATGTTCAGGGTGACGCAGTAAGGGTGAGATTTCAGAGTGATGGTGATGGAGTGAGTGCCAGCGGGTCAGGTTGGAAGTGATGAAGGGATTGGTAAGGGGTCACGGCATAATGATGGAGTGAGCTTGGGGAGGGGGGGTCAGGGTGATGGTAACAGTACTTGCGTGGTGAGTCAGTGTGAGGCAGTGAGTGTGAGGAATCAGGGTTATGGTGATGGAGTGAGTGTGATGTGGTTAGGGTGGCGGTGACAGAGTGAGTGTGAGGAAGTCGGGGAGATGGTGATGGAGTGAGGTTGAGGGGGTCAGAGTGAGGGTGTGTGTGGGTGTCAGTGCGACTGTGACAGAGGGAATCTGAGGTGGAGTGGGTGATGGTGACAAGGTGATTGCGAGGGGTTCAGCGGGAAGTTGATGAAATGAGTATGAGGGGGTCAGTATGACGGTGACGGTGAGCAGAGTGCTACCCTGCCTACCCACAGCATGGCCACACTGGAAATTAAGCATGACCAAACAGTACAAGAAACATCCAGAATGCCTCAGCATTGACCAAAGTGGCTGACAAGGGACACCAGACATGTCCACAATCATCCACAGACCTGGGAATACACTTCCCAAGACAACCTGACAATAAGCTTCCTGGACCCGATCAACACTATTGTCGAAAACCCCGAAGGGGTAGTCTCGTACCCCAGTAATACCAAAGCCAGAGAACAAGTCAGATGTAGAGGCACCAGAATACCTTGCTCACAGGCGAGAATAAATGGAAACACCTCACTGTTTTCTGGGTTATGTTGCTGCCGTGATCCAGCCAGGAGAAAGACAGACGTGCAATGGAAGTCTGGCAAGAGAGACATAGAGACTGCCGATTAAATTTTCACTTTAATACTGAGACATCCATAGCGCAAACGAAATTATCACCGTCCCCATCTGTTCACAGTTGTCTGTCCTGAGGTTTGCGAGTACTTGTTTTGGGTCTGTCTCTTTAGTGAGTGCTTGCCGAGTCAGTTTCAGGCGTCTTGTCGAAGTGTGTTTATCCAGCAGTGAAATATTTCTTTACATTGCAGTCATGGGGTTACACACTCAATTCCTCTCTCTCTGCTTTTTTTTCCTTGAAAGTTGAAATGCAGCAATTAGCCCTTAATCCAGGACGTCCGACACACCCCCATTGGCGGGAAGTGCCAGCTGTGGGAACTGGGTAACCGCACCCGCATGGTTTGAATGACCCAGGACCAAAGATAACCAAGACGACGTTGAGGACCTATGGTAATTCCGTGATCTTTAAAACAAATGTGGGATATGTTTTTGTTGCACCTGTTTCAGCGGCAAACACCATGCTGACAGTGACTGGGGGCAACCACAATGTTATCCCCTTTACTGGAGAACTTCACATCTAGGCTCAAAGACATTGGCCATATGAGGGTCCTTTAAATTGGATAAGTTTGCTTACTGAACAGTGGTCATTTCTCCAGGGCACGGGGAGCCCTCCTGTGACACTCTTTACATGCTGCAGTGTCTTGCCACATTTCGGCCTCTGGAGCCGAAAGACTGCCTCATTAATAAACGATGGTGGAGACCCCAATAATCGCAGACAGGCCCCAGCACTTTTATCCACGACATATTCGAAACTACTCCGACAGTGTCCAGAACAAGACGAAAGGATTACTGAGCACGAACCCACTTAGGTCGACCGACAACGCAGATTACGCAGAGAGACTTTGCCACTGCACTTCTCAGAAACTTCTCAATCATCTCGTGCACCAACTCTACAGCAGGCGTCACAATCTTGAAATTCAGGTGGAGTCCACAATTTCAGCCTGCACACAGGATACATCAGTACAATTACGTGACATTGCCAAACAGACAAGGTGAGAAAACCACACCACGTACATGCACGCCAAGAACAAAAAAACTGGAGAAGCTTGGCATTCTTACCAGTAATCGCAAAGCCCGCCCTGGAACCACAGTAGACAACATTATCACTGCGGGGAAGTCTATTGTCACCTTATCGGACCACACTCTTCAACCGGAAGAGATTGAAGTCCTGAGTAGGTGGTCTCACCTTCTGCTCCACCACCAAAATGGAACCATTGGTTCTGGTAGCAAACACAGAGGAGTTCATCAGACGAATGAGACTCCGGGAATTCTTTCCAGGTGCCGGCAATAATCCCACTGAGCCCACTGAGGAACTAGAACAGTCATCACAATTATCTGTAGAGGAGCGACCAAAGAGGGTGGCAACATATACCCCATTGGAGGGCCGCTGCCCTGGGCTTGACATGTATGCTTAAACTGTCAGGAAATATATAAATGCCAGATTCATCAACCCGATCCCACAAGATAGACTAAAACGTCACCCGTTCACAAAGCAATGTCATCCAGGCTCTCAAAGGCAATGACAATGCTGTCATCAAACCAGTAGATAAAGGAGGAACCATTGTCATTCAGAATAGAACAGATTACTGCAAGGAAGTGTACCGACAACTGAACAACCAAGAACACTACAAGCAACGACCCGCTGATCCGACCAAAGAACACACCCGAGAATTAAACACACTGATCAGAACTTTGGATCCAGTCCTTCAGAGTTCCCTACACGTCGTCATCCCACGTACTTCTCATGTAGGCGACTTATTCTGCCTTCCAAATGGACACAAAGCCAACACACCAGGACGTCCTATCGTGTCGGGCAATGGGACCCTTTGTGAGAATCTCTCTGGCTATGTGGAAGGCATCTTGAAACCTATTGTACAGGGGATCTCTCGCTTCTGTCGCGAAACTACGGATTTCTTACAGAAACACAGCACCCACGGACCAGTCGAACCGGAAACATTCCTCGTCACAATGGACGTTTCCTCACTCTACACCAGCATCCCCCACAAGGATGGCATCGCGGCAACAGCCTCAGTACTCAATGCCTACAACTGCCAGTCTCCAAACACCATCCTACAACTCATCCGTTTTATCCTCGATCATATCTTCTTGACCTTTGACAACCAATTCATCATCCAGACACACGGAACAGCCATGCGGACCAAATTTGCACCCCAATATGCCAATATTTTTATGCACAGGTTCGAACAAGATTCCTTCTCTATGCGCGATCTCCAACCAACATTGTACACCAGGTACATTGGTGACATTTTCTTCCCCTGGGCCCATGGCGAGGTGTCACTGATAAAACTACACAGTGACATCAACAAGTTCGATCCCACCATCAAACTCACCATGGGCTACTGTCGACTGTCTGCCTTATTCTTGGACACGTGTGTCTCCATCAAGATAGGACACATCAGCGCCACACTCTACCGGAAACCTACAGAAAACCTCACAATGCTACACTTCTCCAGCTTCCACCCAAAACATATTAAAACAGCCATTCCCTATTGTCAAGCCCTACGCATGCACTGGATCTGCTCAGATGCGGAAGAACGTGACGGACACCTGAAAGTACTCAAGCATGCCCTCGTAAGAATCGGGTATAATGATCAACTCATCGACCGCCAGTTCCAACGTGCCACAGCAAGGAACCGTAATGACCTCCTCAGGAGACAAACACGTGCTGCTACTGTCAGGGTACCCTTCGTTGTTCAGTACTTCCCAGGGCTGAAAAATGACGCCATGTTTTTCGTGACCTGCAACACATTCTCAATGAGGATGAGCACCTCATCAAGACCTTCCCCACACCTCCACTACTTGCCTTCAAACAACTGCCAAACCTCAAACAGATCATTGTTCGTAGCAAACTGCCCGGTTCTCAGGACAACTCCATACAACCTTGTCACGGTGGACGCTGCAAGACGTGTCAGATTGTGGACATAGATACCACTATTCAGCGTGGGAACAACTCCCATCTGGTACATGGGAGGTAATTGGGTGACTCAGCCAGAGTTGACTATTTTATACGTTACAGGCAAGGATGCCGGGTGCCATAGCATATTGGGGAAACCGAGCAAAGGTTACTACAACACATGAATGGGCACCACACAACAATCAACAGACAGGAGGGTTCCCTCCCAGTTGGGGAACACTTCAATGGAGCAGGACCTTCAGCCTCGGATGTTCGGGGTGACCATCCTCCATGGTGGACTTCGGGACAAGCAGCAGAGGAAAGTGGCCGAGCAGAGGCTGATAGCTAAGTTCAGTACCCATAGTGAGGGCCTTAACCGGGACCTTGGGTTCATATCACATTACAGGTGATCACCATTGCACTACACACAAACAGATATTCCGACACACACCCACACACACAGACACACTCTCATAAACACGGAGATAGGTACACACAGCTACGCACACAGACACCCACATACACACTTATAGACACACACACTCCCGCACTCACAGATGCACCCTTTCACAGACTTAAAACACTCTGCACTCACTATACATACACACACACACTTTCTCACACTCACAACTCCCACTCCAGACAGGCACACAAATACAGACAGACAAAGACCAACATGCACACATATATTTTGTGTGGCGAAATTGTACTTGCAGAGTTACATTGCACTTTGTTCAAAAAACTGCATACATTCATGTAGAACTCTGACCTCAAAAACTGTATGATTTTATATAAAACTCTGTTATCTCAGTTTTTAGATTAGATTCAATCTAAACATCGGGTCGTAGACAGAGAATACAGGGGGCTAACACCTCCAACATATTGTCTCGCTATCACCATTGTTAACAGCTAACCCGAGAATGCAATTTTATAAAAAAAGAGTTTTGTGATTGACACATGAAAGAAGTGAAACTATCACTGCATTTTAACAGATGAAAGGCTTAACAGACAATCAATTTTTGCTATAAATTCTGTGTTACGATCGAGCCCTCCACAATCACTTGATGAAGGAGCGTCACTCCGAAAGCTAACGTGCTTCCAATTAAAATTGTTGGACTAGAACCTGGTGTTGTGTGATTTTTAACTCAGAACAAAACCAGTTGCTAAATGAAGTAGCTGTCTTTGTTACTGTGCAGCCCACAGGGACCAGTCGGCCGGACACAGCAGCCACCACGCAGTCCGAATTGCCATTGCTGCCGAACGCAAATGATAGCCCTAGATGCACAGGTAGCACGAAAGCTGCCCTAACAAAAAGCCAGGTATAATCGTCACCCAGTGGTGCAAATAAGCGAGCTACAATAGGGTCTGCACATCTTGGGGCAGACAGTTATTGAAAGTGGAAATTTCGAGTTGCCAATTGTGGAATATGAGCGGGAGCTTCACGGGTTTGAGGCATCTTGTGGTATGGACTGGTCCTCTGCGTTGGTCAAGGGCGTATCCTGAGACAGGCTCAGCAAAGACATGCAAGAGAATTCCTAAGGGCCTGACAATCAACCCACAACACCATCAACAAGCACATACATCTCCATGCCATCTATCAACCCCTCAGAAAACGAACAGGAAATGACATCACCACAAACACCAGGAACCCCATCCAAGGCAAAGATATAAATAGAAAGCAGGAGACAACAGCTTCGCTTCACTTGGAGGTCACCACTGATGATGTTACCTAGCCAGGTAATGAAACGTCTGGATATCAAACCTGCAGCTCAGCGAGCAAACCTACACCCTAAACCTCAACCTGAGCTACAAACCTTCACAAACCTTGCAAAGAGAATGAAAATATTGCCTTGCAGATCCTAGTGAACTGCATGCTCCCAACATATGCTCAAGTTTGCATGTTGCACAATCTCCATTGACAAACGATGAGGTGGGTGTCACATTAACCATACTTAGTAAAATTGACAGGAACGGGTTTTTCACGACGCCAAAACAGACGTGGGTGTTCCCCGAATCGCGCAACCGGACTGTCAAAAGGACACTTCCGGGCCAGTACGGAAAACTAAGGGAATTCATAAAGGACAGTGCTGAAACTGGGGCAAACCGGGACATTGGGCTAGTCAGTGCTGTTCAGCACGCAGGTAAGATCGCCAGGTCCCTCCAACTTCTCCCAATCCCCTGGCCCGGCAGCCCTTGTGTAAATTGAAGCAAGCATCCACTGTTCCCCTGAGGGTCTCACACTAGAATGCCCATACATCCATTCTTCTATGCTGCTGACAGGTATTTCCGGCAACCCTGAACCCTCCATCCAGGCAAGCTCCTTTTACTCCTGGTCATCCTCCATTAGATGAACAAACACTCTTCTCGACACAACAGTTTCCCTGTTGCGAACGGTCGCTTCATTCCCAAATTTGTCTCTCCCCTGCTGGGTGAAACTGATAGCTCGCATTGTTAGTCACTTTCACTGCACAGCTTCCGGTGGACAGGAACTGGCATCAACATTTTCTGCACGCACAGACGCTTATGTCGCCCTCACCTCCTCGTTGGCACTCACTGGCCTGTACTTTGTGGGGCCACTTGGCTGGGAGAAAAGTGCAACACAGCAAGGAACAGGATGCACTCTTCTTCTACGGCCTGAAATCACTTCCACACGATTCCTTCATTTTCAACACACAGTGACTCGCCAAGCATTTAGGCCTTGATGTTGATGTCATTAAGACAGCGACCCATCCACTTCGTGCCCCTCCATCAGACCCCTGTCACCTTTGTAGAGGTTGCACAACTTGGACAGGATGAGTTTTGTTTGGGATTGTGTTCCTGCAACATTCCAGGCCACCTTTACCACGCATAACCCAGGCACTGCCTGCTCCTACAAAAAAAACCCTGTTCCTAGCTGATCCTCCAGCATCACTGTGGGCACTGCACCCCAACCATGCAGGACAAGTGATGTCCGCCCCAGCACACGCTTTCACGCTCAAACAGTGAGCTATCATGCCGTCTATACTGCAATACCCATTGGCACCATCAACAGAATGGATCAAGCCGGTTATTGACTACCTCGTACAAAAGTATATCCTAGTTGTTAACATTAGTTCCTAATGGTAGTTCGTTGTACACTCATCCTGCCCATTGCAAAACCCGGGAGAATAGGAAAGTGGTGTTTGTCCAGGATCTGAGGACTGTCAATGCAATTGTGATTCCTTGTGATTACTCAACATCATCCCTGTTTGCACTTGCGCTTTTTCTGTGATTGACATCTGCTCAGCTTTTTTCTCTATTAAATTGTTCCCTAAGAGTCAGTAGCTTTTCGCAATTATGTACGCAGTTGCCAGTACACATGGACCAGGTTTCCCAAGCGTACACAGACAGCCTCACACTTGATGCCACTTCAGTTCACCGCACCCTCTCCACCTGACACCTGCCTTGCCACAGTACCGTCCTCCAGTATGTGGACGATTTGTTACTGGCCTCCACCTCTGCTGAATCATGCATGAAAGACACTATAGCATTGCACTGCTCTCTCACAAAAGAAGGACACAGGGTTTCAATGGAGAAAATGCAACTCAGCCAATACAAAGTACAGTACTTGGAATACAAACTTTCACATTGCTTCAGGACGCTGTCCAAATTCCGAATATACGGCTATTATTCACCTTCCACCATCAGCCACGAGAACCCAGCTACAACCTGTCCTGGAAATGGTGAATTGGCAGGCATTGGATCCCAGACCACCGTGCCTTGAAGAGCTCCTACAAGAGACATCTTCACCAAAGCAGCCAGGGAAAGTGCACTGGACGCCAAAGATGGTACAGGCATTCACCAACTTAAAAGAGAGATTAGACTTTGTTCGTGCCCTGGGAGTCCCACACTATACTCAGCCCGTCTACAGCTATGCCAATGAATCCAAAGCGCTTGTGTCCAGAATTTTAACTCAGCTCCATGGGGATCTCCGTCGTCTGTTTTACTCTGTACATTTACAACTCCGTTATAAGGGGAATCGCAGCATGTTTGAGAGCTGTAGCATCAGCCGCAGTAACAGGAGAAAAGACCACCCCATCATGCCGAATCAACCATGCACTATTTTGGTTCTAAACCCTGTCTCCCTCTTGCTAAATTGAGCATCAACCCAAAATTTGACTGCACCCGGAGAACTGGCTTTGAGGTTGCTGCACTATCCAAAGCTCACCTGTCCGTATTGCGGGCCCCTCCCTTGAACATCGCCACCCAGCTCCGAATCAATCAGAACGTCTTTGCGAACGATTATGACTGTTTAGACCTCCTTCAACAAGTCGTCATCCCGCGCCTCTAAGTCTCTGAAACACGTTCAGACAACCCTGACCTCATACTATTCACGGATCGGCCCTCCTCCAGATCTTCGAACCACTGCACACTGGTAGGCTATGCGGTGTTCACCACTTTCACAATCCTGGAATCAGCTGCGCTACCAGATGGCTCATTCGCACAGACTGCCGGGGCATTTGCCCTCACTAGGGCCTGCATCGCTGCAAAGGGTCACACAGCCAATATTCACACTGAATTCAAGTATGTCTTCGAAGTTGTCCCCGATTACGGCATACTCTGGGAACAGAGAGATTTCATCACTTCAGCAGTTGATGCCACTACAACACGCTGCAATAACCTCCAACCTCCAGCAAGCAGTTCTATTAATCACTGCCCTGGCGAATAGAAAAAGCGCTGCCCATTCTCTGCCACTGACACTGTCACCCGCACGAATGCCTCAGCTGATACAGCGTTCCAGGAGTTCGCACTGGACTCCACCATTTACTTTCTGCAGACATCTACGAATAGCGAGGGCACCAGCATTCCCTGACTCCAGGGAAGCAGTGCCAGCTGCCCAACAGACTGCTCCACCGCAAGGAAAATACAGTTGGACACGTGCTGGGGCCACACAGTCACCTTCCCTACATCTGTTTGGACACACCGATGGCCAAATCATTTACCCAACAGCCAAGCAACACAAACTGGCGCTAACTGCCCACAGTGTCGACCACACGTGCAAAACCGGCAGTATGCACGAAGTCACGTAATCCTGGTATGCACTGGGATTTGCTGCCGTTGTCACAGAGCCTCGTCTTCCTGTGAAACAATTCAGGTAAGATTGTTGCCAGAAAAGACCACTCACCAGTTCTTGAGGAGTCTTTCAGCCACGAGTAGGTAGACTTTGCTCACATTCCCCAAAAGCAGGGTTACAAATACATCCTTGTTATTTTTGACATGTTCTCAAAATGGGTGGAGATATACCCCACAAGAAAGGATGATGTACAGACAGTGATAAAATGCCTTTTTTAAGGAATGTCATCCCCAGATACGGGCTCTCCAGTAAACTAGAGACGGACAGGGAGAATCACTTCACTGCTCAACTTATCCCTTGTGAGGCACAAGGGATACCACGGCAACATCACATTCGCTACCAAATCCAGTAATGATACATGGTCGAACGAATTAATGGCACCCTTTAAAACTCACTGACCAAAATCATCCAAGACACAGGACTGACCAGGCCAGACGCCTTGCTGCGAACCCTTTACGCTATATGTGACCAGGCACGACTGGGCACATCCCTTTAGAGGTGCTCATGGGGCGACCTATGCCCACTGCTCCCAATCCCTCAAAGCTCTCCAAGGACACAACCCTTCTCCTGGCACAAAAACCTCTGCTGAATTACGTAGGAATTATTCCTTCGTAGGAGCATTAATGTAAAACACATCAAGGTCGGAGCCGCGTTGCCCATGCCACAACCAGTGCCAATTCATCCATTCAGACTCGTGGACAATATTAAGAGAATATCACTGGAAAATGACTCTGTCTCCCATCGCTGGAAAGGTCAGTACCTGATCCTGTTGATGACCTGGACAGGTATAAAATTGGTAGGACGGCCGAATGGTCACCTACTCCAAGAGACTCTACCTCTAATGAACAGGAACTAGACAGGACAAGGCATCAATCTGAACACCAATGACGGATATTGCTGCTTGCCGTAGTCATCACCATTATCGCACTCAGCCTGACCGGTCTGACCATGTCACTGTGGCTTTCCAGTTAACAGTGACAAGGGGCAAGGCATTTAATAATCGCCACGAATGCATGCCACATTCTGCCAATGTCACTCACCAGGGAAGAGCAGACTGGTACTTTCAGTCAGTATAACTCAGCCAGGAAGAGCAGACTGACCTCCCACTCTCACTATTAATCACCCGGTGAAGAGCAGCATGACACCTTTCCGTCAATATTTCACACCCAGTTAAGAATAGCCTGACGGCAGATTGTCAATATTACACACCCAGAGAAAAGCAGACTGATACCACTCTCTCGATAACACTGACCCAATGAAGAGAAGTTTGATCACACATGTCAATGTAATTTGTCCAGGAAAGAGCAGACCGACGCTAATCTGTCAAGATATCTGACA